>NW_027206010.1:610000-890331 GCF_024711535.1 Dipodomys merriami
ACAGTAAATCTCTCACTTGGTTCAATGGATAACATTTGTTCAATTAACAGATAATAATTTTTCAAATGATAAAGCAGTAGCTGTCTAGTAGACCATCTCTTCTTTTGATATTTTGAAAGCTAACCTGAGTTGGGAAAACAGCATAACTAATTTTCTAGTCAGGAAATAGTTGAAGCTATTTGTTTAAAAAAAAAAAAAAGAACGAAAGAAAGAGGGCTGGGAAGCTGGCTTAGCGGTAGAGTGCTTGCCTTGCATACATGAGGCCCTGGGTTCCATAAGCAGAAAAGGCCGGAAGTGGTGCTGTGGCTCAAGCGGTAGAGCGCTAGCCTTGAGCTGAAAAGCTGAGGGACAGCGCCCAGGCCCAGAGTTCAGGCCCAATGACAGAGAGAGAGAGAGAGAGAGAGAGAGAGAGAGAGAGAGAGAGAGAGAGAGAGAGAGAGAGAGAGAGAGAGAGAGAGAGAGAGCGAGTGTGCATACTTTCAATAGCACTCAGCAACAAACAAGACAAAGTCCAAGTTACCATTTGATTCCTCCCCACCCATGACCCCATTACTTTGCCCACTTTATCTCCTGGGCCACTGACACACACCCTAAATAGTAAACACACTGGATACATCCTGCCCTGGCTTGGGGTGGCAGGAAAGTCAGTGAGACTCTCATCCCCAATTAAAGAGCAAAAATCTGGAAGTAGCAGTGTGGCTCAAGTGATGGAGCACCAGTCGAGTAAAAAGGCTAAGGGAGAATGCTCTGGCCCTGAGTTCAAGCCCCAATACCCACACAAAAACAAAAAGACACTTGACCTCACATTTGCCTTGGCAGTACCCTCCACTGAGAAAGTTATGTTGTTTTTTTTTTTTTCTCATCTACATAACTTCCTGCTCTTTCATTGCTACTTCTTAGTTCCTATCCTAACTTCTAGTTCCAAATTGGAAGCTGTGGGGCTGGGAAGGTGGCTCAGTGGTAGAGTGCTTGGCTTGCATGCATGAGGCCCCGGGTTTGATTCCTCAGCACCACATAAGCAAAAAGAACCCACCCCCCAAATTGGAAGCTGTCCATTTACTGTTTTGCCATACTGTTTTTCCACAGTATTTACACTCTACGCTATAACTTACATGGCATATTATACCGTTTCCAGATTCACTGTATTACTTCTGTTCCTTCCAGATAAATGTACTCCACTCGGTCTGGGTGTCCATATCTCTGCTACCATGTGTCACAGCCTCTGAAAAAAGGTCCTGGCTCAAACTAGGTATAAACATGTGTGGAGCAAGTGAAGTTTTAAAAACACAGCATGGAGGGGCTGGGAATGTGGCTCAGTGGTAGAGTGCTTGCCTAGCATTCATGAAGCCCCAGGTTCGATTCCTCAGTACCACATAAGCAGAAAAAGCCAGAAGTGGCGCTGTGACTCAAGTGATAGAACACAAGCCTGGAGCTGAAGAGCCCAGGGACTATGCCTTGGCCCAGAGTTCAAGCCCTATAACTGACCCCCCCCCAAAAAAAAAAAAAAAGTTTGGAGCTGTTCAGAAGGCTGAGATCTAGAGGATGAAAATTTGAGGCCAGGAAAGTTAGACACCATCTTCAAAATAAGTAGCAAAAAGCAGGGCTATAGGCCTGGCTCAAGTGTAGAGTGCCTGCCTAGCAAAAGTAAGGCCCTGAATTCAAACCCCATTACCATCAAACCCCAAAACAAAACAGCCAATAACATAGTCAGGCGGTAAGGCTTTGGGGTAGTGTTTGCCTAGCGTGCTGAGACGCTGAACTCTATACCCATCACGACAAAATGATTCTCATTTTGTTTTCTAGCTTTAAAGTGTTAATCCCACCACACACACACACACACACACACACACACACACACACACACACACACACACACACACACGAGAAAATATCTCAAAGTGTCACTGGCAAGTTCAGGTCATTATTTTCCCCCTTCCTTGTTTCCCCCTGGGTTTATTATCAAAATTTCACATGCAAAATGATTCTATTTGGCCAGGCACGATAGTTACTTACCTATACCCCTAGCACTCAAGCAGGAGGGTCAGAGTTCAAGGCCATCCTGGGCTACATAATGAGATTCTATAATAAAATAATTTCATCAGGAGAAACTTGCTAAACCAAACCGCTCCTCCTGTAGACGCACACAGCAAATTGGTTTGTTTGGGGTGGGTTTTTTTTCCCTTTCAATGGCCTGAGGCTGTTTCCCCTGTACGCCATATGAAGAAAAAGATTGATAGCCTTTCAAAAAAAATAATAAATTAATAAATAAAGCAAAATAACCATCATGCTCTTCTCCCCTCGGTCGTTAACTATGAAGGAAACAGCACCCCACGCCTCTCCAATCGGGAACACACCCACCTAGCAACGGGGGTGGGAGAGCCGAACCGAAGCGTGATGCTGCCTGCGCCTTTAATTCCTGGGTTTTGGGGAGGGGGGGGTGTTGGAGAACCTCCCCTCCCCCTCTCATTCCCTCCGCGGGCACCGGTGGCAGCTGTCACCTGGACGGAACATGGAGGAACCCGGCGCCCATTGGACAGAAGATCATAAAGGCAGACACCTACCCCCGGAGGCTGGGGGGCCCCGGCGGGGTGCGGGCGGCGGAGGGGAGGGCTCCCCGATGCCCTTCGCCCCGAGCCATCAGGGTGCGGTGACGCGGGCTTGATCGAGGTCCAGCTTCAGCCCAGCAACCAGGTGAGCGCAACCGCGGGGTGGACGCGTCCCCCCCCCCCCCAAACCCGGGGCCCCGGATCCTGCACTCCCGGGAGTTCTCCTCCGGATCACAGTGGGGGGGGGTGGGAAGCTCGGATCGTGTGCACACCGCGCCCCCCTCCTCCCGCCCGAGACACCCCCCCACCCACCCCGGATCACGCACCCCTCACCCCGCAGCTCCCCAGATCCCCTGGTAGGGAGTACCCCCCCCGGCCCCATTATCACGGCGGGGAGTCCCGGATCTCGCCCCGGGATCGTACACCCCAACTAACCTCCCTCCGGATCTCGGCAGGGAGCCCCGGATCGCGCACACCTTCCCCGATCGCGGCGGGGATCCCCGGCTCGGGCCATGGCGCTGGCGGCCGCCGCCGCCGCCGCCGCCGCGGGGGTGAGCCAGGCGGCCGTGCTCGGCTTCCTGCAGGCGCACGGCGGGCAGGTGCGGGACTCGGAGCTGCTGAGCCGCTTCCGGCCGCTGCTGGAGGCCGGGGACCCGCGCGGCCGCGCCGCCCGCAGGGACCGCTTCAAGCAGTTCGTCAACGACGTGGCCGTGGTGAAGGAACTCGACGGCGTCAAGTTCGTGGTGCTGAGAAAGAAACCTCGACACCCGCCAGGCCCGCAGCCCCTGCTCCCGCACACCCCGGGGGGCCCCGCGCCCACCACCTCGTGCACCCCACCAGGGGATCCCGAGGAGGAAGGAGCCCCAGCTTCCATCGCGGGGCCCCCGCCGTCCGAGCCACAGGACCCCCCGGGGGCTGCCAAGCCCACCACGGCGGAGCTGTCGGAAGAACCGGCCCAGCCGTCCGGGGGACCCGCCGATCCGCCGGATCGCGCGTCAGGAACAGCCCGGCCCTCGGAGGAACCGCCTGCCGACGTGGCTCCAGATCCAGAGCCCGGGCCGAGGATCGCGAATCCAGATCCGGAGCCCGGGCCGAGGATCGCGAATCCAGATCCGGAGCCCGGGCCGAGGATCGAGAAAGGATCCCCGCCGCCGCCCCGGCCCCGCGCGCCGCCACAGCCGCCCAAACCCTGCATGCTGCCGGTGCGCTGCTGCGTCCCGGGCCCCGCCGCGCTGCGCGTGGTGCGGGCGGACGAACAGAGTCTGCGCCGGCAGCTGTCGGAAGAACGGAGCCCGCGGAGCTCCCCGCTGCTCCTGCGGAGGCTCTCCGTGGAGGAATCCGGCCTGGGGTTGGGCCTGGGTCCCGGCCGTTCCCCTCACCTGCGACGCCTGTCACGCGCCGGCCCGCGTCTCCTGAGCCCGGATCTGGAGGAGATGCCCGCCGCGCCCTCCTCCGCGTGCGCGCCGCCGTCCGCCGTGCCGCTGGAACCCGCCGAGCACGAGTGGCTCGTGCGCACCGCCGGCGGCCGCTGGACCCACCAGTTGCACGGGCTGCTGCTGCGGGATAGCGGCCTGGCGGCCAAACGCGACTTCACGTCGGGTTACACCGCGCTGCACTGGGCCGCCAAGAGCGGCGACCGCGAGATGGCGCTGCAGCTGGTGGAGGTGGCGCGGCGCGGGGGCGCGCGCGTGGACGTGAACGCGCGCTCGCACGGCGGCTACACCCCGCTGCACCTGGCCGCGCTGCACGGCCACGAGGACGCCGCCGTGCTGCTGGTGGTGAGCCTGGGCGCGCAGGTGCACGTGCGCGACCACAGCGGACGCCGCCCCTACCAGTACCTGCGGCCCGGCGCCTCGTACGCACTGCGTCGTCTCCTAGGCGACCCCGGCCTGCGTGACGCCGGCGAGCCCGACGCCGGCGGCGGCGGCGGCGGCGGCGGCGGCCCCTTAGCCGCGCGCCATCCCGTGCAGGTGGCCGCTACCATCCTCGGCTCCACCACCAGTGCGTTTCTGGGGGTCCTGGCGGATGATCTGATGCTCCAGGATTTGGCCCGTGGCTTGAGGAAATCGAGTTCTTTCAGTAAGTTTTGGGGCGCCTCACCGATGGCTCCCCGGAAAAAGACGAAGATCCGAGGCGGCCTTGGGACGTTCTCGGAAGCCTCACGTCGATCCGTTACGATGGGGCACTTGGCTGGTTTAATGCCCAGTCTGCCCCCTTCGACCTGAAAGTTCTTTGCTGGAGTGGGGGGTGGAGGAGGGGTCTTTGGGGGAGATTGGCCTGGTTGATCTAACTCACCAAGGGGCCTGGCCCAAGATTTGGGGGCTCAACACACTGGCAGCCTTCGGCCCCCCCATCCCCTCCCCACCTCTCCCCACTTTGTTTCTACCTTTGTGGGCTGCACGCGGCTTCACCCAGTTGGATCTGCACCAGTACCTTCCGTCTGATCTGTCTCCAGAGATGGTAATTCAGAGATCTCAGGAGGAGGAGGCTTCTGGGAAGAGATTCAAGGAGTTCAGGCTTGAACTCTGGAGGAAACTTGAAATTGGGGGGGGGGAGTTCAAAGGTTAAGGGGCAACAGCTGGTCTGGGCCCCCACCATGAGTTAACTAGCTGGCTCTGCAGTCTAAGACACCCCCAAGTCAGAACAGCAGTAGCCGCAGGGAGAGTCTCTTTTTAAGATGTTGGCTGGTTTGTCAACTTTCTAATAGGGGGTGGTTTTGTAGTTGGATGCTTTTATTCTGGGTTGGTTTTTTTTTTTTTAATTGAAAAAATGAGGTAAAGCAACCTTCATTAATAAACCTTTTGAGTATTTTTTTCCCTCTTTCCCATTTTTAGGCAAAGTGCTCAGACGTTTTCAGTCTTTGGCTAAATATTTTGGATACTATGTAAAAAAGAAAAAGTGGAAAGAATTAAGATCTAATGAAAATTAGTGCCCAACCAATCAAACTTTTTTTAAAAAAAAAGTTTATCTACCTCATTTTTAGATAAACAAGATTCTAAGGAATCTAAAACACAGAATTACCATGTGACCCTTCTGAATGTAACCAGTTTCAATCATGCTGTGAATTCTGAATGGTAGGAAGCAAGTGTATCTTGGGAATAAAAGTGACTTTCATAAAGAGAAAAGAGACATTTGGGCAAATACTCTTCCGACCATGGTGAAATGTATACGTGTTTGGCCCTCGTGGGTGGCTATTTCGATTTGGCTTGAATATTTACATTCTAAAATTGTGCTTTACCAGTGAAATACACTTTTGTGTCATGCTGCTGAATCTGTTTTTCACATCTGGTTGAGTCTTTCAGTGTAATGGGGAAAAAAAATTAACACAAGGCAAAAAAACAAAAAACCAAACCTCATTAAGTAGTAATTGATATATTTAAGATATAATTTTGTATGAATGTTTTGAACAAAAAGTTGTCTGTGATATCTATTTTTAAAAACTATAAATAGGAAATGGAGAATCTTTGCTCAGTGATTTTAGGCATATGGATCAACATCTCTGGATGTTTGTTCCTATCTGCATTTTCAGAATGATTATGAGTATTGCCTGATTTGGGCCTAGTATAATGATATTGGCATTTATTTTTCTGTTCTGAAGATGTCGAATCCAGACAAAGATGTAGACTCTACATGCTTAACCAACTTTTTCTATCATGTGGTGATGATATTCTGCTTTTGAAAATTCGGTTTGCATGTCAAATTTATTTTTGTGGCACCGGATTTCTGTCCTCAGTATATGTTAGTGAGACCTTTGAAATGCTTAAAGGCAATCATTCATGGAATGTTTTAATTTAAGCATTGAAATAAACAGTCCCTTATTTTATTCAGCTTTTGCTACTGTATTTTTTGTTATGTAATTTCTTAATATGTTCCCCTTTCCTTCTAATTTAGTATATATCCATTATGGTGAGAATGTTTCCCAGGGTGCTGGTGGCTCATGCCTGTAATCCTAGCTACTCAGGAGGCCGAGATCTGAGGATCCCAGTTCAAAGCCAGCCTGGGCAGGAAAGTCCGTGAGACTCTCATCTCCAATAAACCACCAGAAAACGGGAAGTAGTGCTGTGGCTCAAGTGGTAGAATGCTCACCTTGAGCTGAAGAGCTGAGGGATAGTGCGCAGGCCCAGAGTTCAAGCCCCACTATCGACATAAAAAGAATGTTTCATTGTGACATTTCCACACTCATGTGCAGGGTTTCCCAGTCCTGGATCACTTTCTCTTACTATGCTCCACCCCTTTTTGCACTCATGGCTGGTGCTCTACCACTTGAACCATATCTCCACTTCCAGCTTTTTGTTGGCTAATTGGAGTGTCATGGACTTTTCTGCCTGGACTGGCTTTGAACTACAGTTCTGAAATCAATCTCAGCCTCCTGAGGATGTAGAATTATAGGTGTGAGCCATTGGCACCCACCTCATTGTCAATTTCAACACTATTTTCATATATGCAAATAAACCAGCCTGATCCTATTCATCCTCATTCGATTTACTTGGTTAACCCTCTTCTTGGTATCTCCTTCACCTTTTGCTGCAATTTTCCCCTGCCTCTTTCAAGCCTCATTCAGAATTTGGATCTCTTCTCTCTCTCTCTCTCTCTTTTTTATCAGTTGTGGGGCTTGAACTCAGGGCCTGGGCACTGTCCTTGAGCCTCTTTGTGCTCAAGGCTAGCACTCTTTGACCCACAGCGCCATTTCTGTTTTTTGAGTGGTTAATTGGGGTTAAGAATCTGCCCGGGCTGGCTTTGAATCATGATCCTCAGAATTCAGCCTTCTGAGTAGCTAGGATTATAGGCGTGAGCCACCACCAGTGCCTGGCTGGATTTCTCTTAAAGTAAGAGGAAAAAAAAAGTAATATGACCGCCAAGAACTGTAGATAAATGTAGGCTCTGATGTGACCCTTCCTTAGAACTCTAGCTAGTCTGCATAAATTACTTTAACATGCTAATGAAACCTTCTGCCTCCGCAGAAAAATTCTAGGAAGCAATCATTGTGGCAATTGAAATAGCTGAAGAGCTAGAAGACAATATGAAATATTCGAGATTCCTTATTGGAGAGGCCTGACTGAGAAAAGATGACAAGGTCACAGACAGTTCCCGTTTTGCCTTGAGACAGACGAAATCTAAAATAATAACTGATATTTAGTGTGCATCAAGAGTTGCCAGAAGAATCTTGGCATACCTGTAATTCTAGCTTCTCAGGAGGCTGAGATCTGAGGATCATGGATCCAAGGTAACCCAGGCAGGAAAGTCTGTGAGACTCTTATCTCCAATTAACCACTGGAAAACTGGAAGTGGCATTGTCTTGAGCAAAGAGCTCTGGGACAGCACCCAAGCCCTGAGTTCAAGCCCCAGGGATCATGTCTGTTTGCCCAAATTGATAACATGTTCTGAGTATCTTAAATAAAGGATATATTGCTGGATGCTGGTGGCTCACGCCTGTAATCCTAGCAACTCAGGAGGCTGAGATCTGAGGATCACGGTTCCAAGCCAGCCTAGGCAGTTAAAGACTGGTCAGACTCTTATTCCCAATGAACCACCAAAAGCCAGAAGTGGAGTTGCAGCTCAAGTGGTAGAGTGCTAGCCTTGAGCAGAAATAGCCCAGGGACAGCACCCAGGCCCTGATTCAAGCCCCAGGACTGGTACACACACACAAAAAAGTGTACTATAGAGTGGAGGGATCAGACAGGATGGTAGGAATGATGGAAGGAATGACTGAACAGGAATCATGTTAAATTGGAACCCCTTGTACAACCTTTTGAAGCTTGGGGGAAAAAATTAAAAATAAAACTTTTGCCAAGTATTTAGCATCGCTATACATAAAACACAGGTGTTAGAAACCACTGCTGTTTCCTAGAAAGCCAAGACTCTCTGAACCGGTAAAGTAAGTCAGTAGAAAATTACAGTTAGAGCCGGGCACCAGTGGCTCATGCCTGTAATCCTAGCTACTCAGGAGGCTGAGATCTGAGGATCTCGATTCAAAGCCAGCCCAGACAGGAAAATCCATGAGACTCATCTTCACTAAACCAACCAGAAAACCAGAAGTGGCACTGTGGCTCAAGTGGTAGAGCGCTAGCCTTGAGCTGAAGAGCTCAGGGACAGCGCCCAGGCCCAGAGTTCAAGTTCCACAACCGACCAAAAAACAAAAAATTACAGTTAGGCATGCTTATGGAAAGTGTTCCAAGAGCCATATATTAAATTTCACAAAAAGAAAGAATTGCAAGGTGTGTCAGTGGGCACATCTGGCAAAGAGTATACCCAGCCACCGACACATTCACTTCAAAGGCAATTAGAGTGGTTAAGATTTGTCACGCGAATGACTCGTTTTAATGCAAGAGAAGTTAATTGTTCATGGAGATGGGTCTGAGTCATAACCACAGTAAACTTCTTAATAAAGTTTTAGATTCCCTTTCATGGATGTGGGAGAGATTTTTGAGCAAACCCCGCTTGTCTCATGGAGACCCAGGGCATGGGAAATGTACCCGTCAGCTGTTAATGAAGGAACTACCGGGCATAGCTCTAAATGCTTTGCAATTATTAACAAATCTTATATAATCACTTTGTTGTTGGTTGGGGCTTGAACTCAGGGCTTGGGTGCTATCCCTGAACTTTATTGCTCAAGGCAAGCTCTTGAGCCACAGCACCACTTCCAGTTTTCTGATGGTTAATTGGAGATAAGAGTCTCACAGACTTTCCAACTGGGTTGGCTTTGAACTGTGATACTTAGCTCTCAGCCTCCTGAGTAGCTAGGATTGTAGGCATGAGCCACCAGTGCATGGCAAATCTTACATAATCTTAGTGTCTGGCTTTGTGTGTGTGCCAGTACTGGGACTTGAATTCAATGGAATGGGCACTGTCCTTTAGCTGTTGCACCCAAAGCTGGTGCTCTACCACTTGAGCCACACCTCTGCTTCCAGTTTTTTGCTGGTTAATTGGAAATAAGAGTCTCATGAATTTTTCCTGCCTAGTCTGGCTTTGAACACTGATCTTCACACCTCAGCCTCATGAATAGCTAGAATTACAGGTATGAACTACTTGGTACCTAGCAACAATGTCTTTTTAAATTTTTTAAAAAAAATTTTGCCAGTCCTGGGGCTTGAGCTCAGGGCCTAGGCACTATCCCTGAGCTTCTTTAGCTCAAGGCTAGCATCTACCACTTTGAGCCACAGTGCCACTTCCGGACTTTTCTGTGTATGTGGTACTGAGGAATCGAACCCAGGGCTTCATGCATGCTAGGCAAGCACTCTACCACTAAGCCACCTTCCCAGCCAACAATGTCATTCTTAACCCACATACTTCTAGCACCTCTGTTCCACATTTAAGACCAATACTGCACCATTCACTTGGGGACCGGGGGAGGGGGCCCCCTACCCAGGAACCATATTCTTCTTCCTTTAGACTCCTGGGCAATTTCCTGACCATTATAAATGGCTCTCAATTAACCTTTGGGCTTAAGGAACTGGCCTCAAATCCAGAACTGCCGCACCTCAGGACTTGAACTGGTGATGAAAGGTTGGCTTGGTGGTGAGCCAGCCTGCTACATGGGAAAGTTTTCCCCGCTGATTGAAATATCCAAGACAACAGATGCACACTCATGGTGACCCCCTGGGGTAAGCAAGGCTGAGACTCTTAACACAGAGGAGGTGTGTGTGTGTGTGTGTGTGTGTGTGTGTGTGTGTGTGTGTGTGTGTGTGTGTGTGTGTGTGTGTGTGTGTGCGCGCGCGCGCGCGCGCGCGCGCGCATTCTGGTCCTGGACCTGGAACTCATGCCTGTGTGTGTGTGTGTGTGTGCGCGCGCATTCTGGTCCTGGACCTTGAACTCATGCCTGGGTGCTGTCTTTGAGCTTTTTCTGTTTGTTTTTTCTTTTGGTCGGTCATGGGGCCTGAACTCTGGGCCTGGGCACTGTCCCTCAGATCTTCAGCTGAAGGCTAGTACTCTACCACTTGAGCGTCAGCCCCACTTCCAGCTTTTTCTGCTTATGTGGTACTAAGGAATCGAACCCAGGGCCTCATGTATGCAAGGCAAGCACTCTACCACTGAGCCACCTTCCCAGCCCCTGAGCTTTTTCTGTTTAAAGCTAATGCTCTACCACTTGAGCCACAGCTCCACTTCCAGCATTTTTTTTCTATTTTGGTGGTTAATTGGAGATAACAGTCTCACAGAGTTTCTTGCCCTAGCTGGCTTTGAACCATGATCCTCAGATCCTCAGCCTCTTCCTAAGTAGCTAGGATTACAGGTGTGAGCCACCAGTGCCCCACCACTCAAGAGTGGGTCTTGAGAGGGCTTCTTCATACCAAGTATGCCTCTTTCCTCCTCACGCCCCCCCCCAAATTCCCGTTCACCCCTTTTCTTCAACGGTCTCCAACTGCATGTGGCCTCAATTTCGGCTCCAGCTTCTGATCTACATCTGAATGAACAAAACAGCCTGGCAATTAGTTCCAGCCAAGGATCTCTGAGCTTTTCTGCCAAGCTGATCGCGCGCCTGGGTACACAGTGTGCCCAGCGGGGTATTGGAGAAAGACTGCGCAGGGCCTGAAGGTAAAAAGTACAGGAACTCAATCCTTATTAGGAAGAGCAGCACGGGGGCGGGACACGGTGGGATGGGAGGCAGCAGGGCCTCTGCCTGTTGCCTAGCAACAACCCATCACGAAGCCAACCTCCCCGCCTCTCCATCCCAGGGCACCGCCTCAAGGCCTCTCAGGGGGGAAGGCACCACAGTGATGAACCCAAGAAGACGGAGGAGCGGAACACACTCCAAGAGGGCCCCCCCCTCCACCCCCTTTTCTACTCTAGGAAACTATGCAAGATTTTATTGTACTAGGGAGGCTCGGGACATCCCTCTCTTTCCTACCTTCCCCTACATTTCTCATTAGCCAGCAACTTTTCAAGGCAAGCCTACTGGCGATGGAAATTGAGCCAGACCACACACACACACACACACACACACACACACACACACACACACACACACACACACACACACACACACACACACACACACACACACACACACACACACACACACACACCCCACCGGGTGGCTAGCTAGCCAGTATTTCCAACAGACACAAAATAAAATTCAGCTCAAGCTTTCAAGCCCAGCATGGGGCCCTGTTCAGCAAAGCCAAGGCCCTGTGGCTAGCCCAGAGGAAGCACCTGATGGCCAGGCTGTGGGTGGTGATCAGGTGTCAGATAGAAGCTTTCACCTCAAAGAGAACAGTGCCCTCTGCTGGTAGCATCCTGCAGGGTCAAGTCACTGGCTTTCAGCGGGTCACCTGAGTGCCAATCAATCCACCCAGAACATCTTTAGCCTGGGTGAGTTTAAGGAATGATGGAATGGAACAGAAGGGGGGGAGGGGCAGGAAGGAAGGCAGACAAGACTCAAAAGACTGGTTCAGGAAGAAAGTAACCCTACATTAGGGTTCTTTCCCCACTCTGACAAGGTGGAGCAGAGAAACTTCTTATTTCTCCAGAGGGGGTTGGGGGGGGGCGTGGAAATAATCTAGCTGGAAACCAAAGTTTAGTTTTATGGGAGAATGGCTGACACCCCCTACTTCACCCCCAACTCAAGCTGGCTCACTCTGTTTGAAATGTTACCATTTACCCTCCGAGGATGTTAAAATGAGTTTCTAAGAATATCCTAATGGGAGAATGCAAGGCTGGGGGAGGGGGGGAGCAGGCAGAGGCAAAAAGGGAGAAATGAATAGTTTTGATCCAGAATGGGCTTCCAAGGGCTTCTATGGCTGAGGAACTGGGAATCCGGGCACCGCCTGCAGCGTTCAAAGGAAAGAAGGAAAGCATAATGTTAGAACCCGCAATGGCTCCGCAGGAACCCCATATGTTTTCTATTTTAAAGAGGGGGCAAAAAAAGGAAAAAAGGCACAATGTGAGCATTGTTCTCCTCTCAATGGCATGACTGTTAGAACTCATGCTTTGGGTATGAATACAACCATTGAAAATCCCCAATCAGTTATACTAAGTGACAAGGCACATTGGAAAACAAGCCCAGAAGCAGAGATTTCTCACTTGGGGGGTCAGTTGGCTTTACACACACACACACACACACACACACACACATACACACACACACACATACACACACACACACACACACACCTTTTAATAGGCCCCACTGCCAAAAGTAACCAGAACCATTGCAAGACAATATTCTTTTTTGTTGTTGTATTGTGCTGGTCCTGGGGCTTGAACTCAGTGCCTGGGCACTGTCCCCGAGGTTTTTGTTTTGTCCTAAAGACTAGTACTCTACTACCTGAGCCATAGCTCAACTTCAGACTTTTTTTTTTAGTGGTTCCTTGGAAATAAGAGGTCTCATGGACTTTCCTGCCAGGGCCAGCTTGGAACTGCGATCCTCATATTTCAGCTTCCTGAGTAGCTAGGATCATAGGTGCCCAGCTTCAAACAATATTCTCGTCCTTGTTGCCATGAACAATACTGATGCAGATTTTCACATGGACACCCCAAAACATGACTTCACGTCCATGGGGCTGATAGACAAATGGAGGGGGTGTTCTGATCACCCCAAGATCAGTCTCTCTGGTGTACAGGACATCACAGCTGTTTCCGGGTTCACAGCCCTCCCGTGCAAGGTCTCTGGGCGTCCACCCTCAGCAACCTTCCTCAGGCCATCAATCAATGCAATTTCTGAAGGAGAACTGGATAAACTCAGTTTGGCTTGTTAGGGAACTCTGCTTCCAAAGTATTGGGACTACAGGACCTACCCAAGCTACTGTCTCACTTCAAGACTCAAAAGCAGAGTTCCCATAAACTGAAAAATAGGTACAGCTAGGCACAAATGGCTTTTTTTTTTTTTTTTTTTTTTTGCTGGTCATGGGGCCTAAACTCTGGGCCTGGGCGCTGTCCCTCAGCTCTTCAGGACAAGGCTAGCACTCTACCACTCGAGCCACAGCACCACTTCTGGCTTTTTCTGCTTATGTGGTTGCTGAGGAATCAAACCCAGGGCTTCATGCATGCAAGGCAAGCACTCTACCCCTGAACCACCTTCCCAGCCCCCCAGATGGCTATAATTCTATCATTCTAGCTGCTCAGGAGCCTGAGATCTAAGTGTGAAGTTTCAGAGCCAAACAAGGTAGACAAATAGACAAGACTCTGATGTCCAAAATAATCAGCAAAAAAAAGCCAGAAGTGGAGACTTGGCTCAAGTGGTAAAGTGCCAGCCATGATTGGATAAAGAAAAGAAAAGAAAGCTAAGGGAGAGCTTTAGGACCTGAGTCCAAGCCCCAATAAGGGGGGAAAAAAGAAAAAGGTACCATATACACAGAAAAGGCCAGAAGTGGTGCTGTGGCTCCAGTGGTAGAGTGCTAGCCTTGAGCAAAAGCAGCTCAGGAACAGTGCCCAGGCCCTGAGTCCAAGCCCCAGGTCTGGAAAGAAAGGGAAAAAAAGAAAAGAAAGAACAGAAAAGAGAAAATAGGCAAGTGCTTTGCTGCCTAAAGCCCCTCACAGATGTCCAAAATAGTTCCCTATATAGGGACATTCATTCTAATTACATTATCACAATTTAGTTTGGGATTGGGGATATAGCTCAGTAGAAAAGTGCTCTCCTACCACGTGTAAGGCCCTGAGTTCAATCCCCAGCACCACAGAGAATCACAAACTGAGTTCTCGAAGTTCAGGGCTTATTTAAACCCACCAAGGAGATCTGGACAGAGCCTTAGGCTTTGTTCAGTAGTGAAGCTGGCATCAGGACAATGATTGATAACTGTGACAGGGAAATTGGGGACCAGCTTCCCCCAGTCTCTTCTGTTTCCAAGCTGGGTTCTCCAGAATCTTCCTAGACATTTCCAGCCTGGATTGGCATTCTGCTTAGTCCCTCTTCTGTGTGTAAGTGATACAACTGCTCTTAGAAATTTTTATTGAGGAAGTGATGCTGTGGCTCAAGCGGTAGAGCGCTTGCCTTGAGCTGAAGAGCTGAGGGACAGCGCCCAGGCCCAGAGTTCAAGCCCCACGACCAACCAAAAAAAAAAAGAGAAATTTTTATTAAAAAAATAATAAAAGGCCATTCTGCAGAAATGCTCCTTGGACTTGATTCCTTTCCCAAAAGCTTAATAGACACCCCCCCCCCCATCCTGCCCCCATCACAAAAACTGAAATACTGCAGGGTTTCTTTTGCTTTTTGCCAATACTAGAGCTTGAAATCAGGGCCGGGGCACGCTCTTTAGCTTTTATTGCTTAGGACCGGTACTCTACCACTTGAGCCACCCCTCTGTTTCCAGCTTTTTTTGCTGGTTAATTGGAGATTCAGAGTGTCACAGACTTTTCCACCCAAGGTTTGGATTTTGAACCCAATTCCTCACATCTCGGCCTCTCGAGTAGCTAGGATGATACGCTTACACTCAGTGCCTGGCTAATACTGCAGGTTTCCCAGATCCAGGAGTTAAATTTCCCAATACTCCCCCAAGACTTGGACAAAGGCCAGGGGAGACCTGGAGGAAGGAGCATTCTGGGAAAGCCAGGTCTCCCTGTAGGGACAAATCAGGCAATAAACCAGCATGGATCCGGGGTGGTTGAGCCCCATCCCCACTCCCTGGAACTAGACAGGGGAAGCAGGAAAGGGCTTGGCATGGGACAAACAGGACCCCGGGGGCCAGGATGGCCTGGGACAAAGGGGACGATGGCCAAGGTCAATTCTGATGGCATCCAGCTGGTCTTGCAGAAGGCGGACGCACTCATCTAGACTGCGCTGCTGGGCCAGGATGGCGGCCTTGCCTGCCAGCAGGGCACCATAGGCACTCAGCTCCTCCGTGGGCAGTGCCCGCCCCAGCACCTCCCGCAGGGCACGCTCCCGCCGGGCCACGTGATCCTTCAGCTCCTTAGCATCTTCCTGCTGGCGCTGTAAAAGCCTCAGCCGCTGCAACAAGGAGGCCTAGAAGCGCACGCAGAAAACATGGGGTGTGCCACCTTGCCAGGACCTACAAGATGGCAGGCCCCACCCCGCCCCGATCGCCACCCCCCCTTCCCAAGCTTTACTGTACCCGCTCTTCTGGAGCACCAGCAGAGCCCAGCCTGCTCATGGCACGATGCACCCGGGTCAGGCGACAGCCTAGCAGCAACAGGAGGCCAAGCACGCGTTCCAGGTCAGCCAGGAACCGGGTGAACCGCTCCAGGTCCCGGGGTGCACAGGTACGGCTCACCGCAGCCTCCAGGTCTTCCCTTCGTCTAGCCCAAGCTCGGGCCAGTCCCTGTAGTCTTTCCTGCTCTGCCTGCAGGTCCACCAGCATCTTTTGGAGTAGGCTGGCCAGCTCCACCTGGAAGGAATGTCTCTAAACTCTCTGCCCTGACTTTAGGGCTCTTTCTCCTCCCCTCCCTACCTAGTCTTCTAGTCTCCCCCCTATCCCCCATATCCCCTCCCACACTCACTTGCTTTTTGTGTCAGTCGTGGGGCCTGAACTCTGGGCCTGAGCGCTGTCCCTCAGCTCTTCAGCTCAAGGCTAGCGCTCTACCACTTGAACCACAGCGCCATTTCCAGCTTTTTTCTGCTTAGGTGGTGCTGAGGAATCGAACCCAGGGCTTCATGCATATGAAGCAAGCACTCTACCACTGAGCCACCTTCCCAGTCCCTCCCACACTCACTTTCTTGGCCTGGATGTTGTATTTGGATTCAGGACCTAACCCTAGGCCACATGGCTGATCAGGTACGAAAGACAAGGTGGAGTTTTCCTGTCTCGTGGCCTCCTGAGAATCTGGCAGATGCCGGGTAAGGTTGCATGCGTGGCATCTGTGGGCCAAATCACAGCTGCCTGAGTTGTATGATCTCCTCCCCCGCCCCTCCCCCTTCCCCGCCCTTGGAAAGCCTGAGTCCCTGAGTCCCCCGTGCCTCTCACTCACCCTGGCTCAGAAGCACTCTGGGTCTCTTCTTCAACCTCCTCCCAACACGCTGGCCTCATGGCGGCCCAGATCTCTGGTAAAGGAATCAACCCATCCAGCAGACCCAGGGGTGGCTCTGGGCTGGACTGGGAGGCAAAAGTGTCACTCAGAGAGGGGTCCAGTCTGGCTAGCTCTTGAACCAGTTCCTGGAGATGCGGACTAGGCCATGTTGGCTGGCCAGGACCCCTGGCCAGGGTAGTGTGGTGAGGTGAGCCTGGAAGATCATTACCTGAAGGTTCCAGGACATCAACTGGGGAGGGTTTGAGGGGGCCATTTTCTGCAGTTGCAGAGGGGTCAGAGGTCAGTAGTCCAGGAGGGTCAATGGTTGGGGTGTCACCGTTTGCAGCTTCCGGGGCGCTACAGCTTGTGGGTCTAGAGACACCCACAGAGACATCCACCCGCTGCCAGCAGTCATCTGCTCCTACAATCTGGAGACAGGGATGGAGGGTGCACTCTTCAGGAGCTGTAGCCTGGCTAGCTCTGTGACTCAAGCCATTTCCATACTGCTGGTCAGGGGCATGCGCACTGGAAACAGAGGAGACAGCGAATGAGAAAAAGCTCAAGCCTCAGGTAAGTAGTGGCTTTTCTGTTTCCTTCCTTCCTTCCTTCCTTCCTTCCTTCCTTCCTTCCTTCCTTCCTCCTTTCATCCTTCCTTCCTTCTTTTTTGTTGGTCATGGGAATTGTATTCAAGGCCTGGGCATTGTCCCTGAGCTTTTCTGCTCTAGGTTAACCTTCTACCACTTTGAGCCACAGCTCCACTTCCAGTTTTCCTGTCCTTAATTGGAGAGAAGAATCTCATGGACTTGCCTGCCCAAGATGGCTTCAAACCACCATTCTCCAATCTCAGCCTCCCGTGTTGCTAGGATTACAGGCGTAATCTGATTAAGGGATGACTCTTCAAAAGCCACCTGTCCCCACCCTCAACTCCACTCTGTCTCATCCCTAGGTTTTCCAAGCTCCAGTCAAGAAGCATTTTCTTTTTCTCATACCAGTCCTGGGACCTGAACTCATGGCCTGGGTGCTGGTCCTGAGCTTTTGTTCAACACTAGCACTCTACCACTTGAACCACAGCTCCACATCTGGTTTTATTTTGGGGGGGGGATGGGCATAGTTTATTGGAAATAAGAGTCTCATGGACTTTCCTGCCCAGGCTAGCTTTGAATTGCAATCCTCAGATCTCAGCCTCTTGAGTAGCTAGGATTAAAGGCATGAGCCTCAGAGCCCAGCTCTCAGGTAGCATTTTCTAGATATGAATGTGTGAAAGCAATGTCTCACTTAGCTTAGATGGAAGAGGGAGGGCTGGGAAGGTGGCTCAGTGGTAGAGTGCTTGCCTCTCATGCATGAGGCCCTGGGTTCGATTCCTCAGCACCACATAAGCAGAAAAAGCCAGAAGTGGTGCTGTGGCTCAAGTGGTAGGGCACTAGCCTTGAGCTCAAGAGCTGAGGGACAGCACCCAGGCCCAGAATTCAGGCCCCATGACCAACTTAAAAAAAAAAAAAAAAAAAGGAAGAGGGAAAAATCACCTGGTTAGGAGCTCCTGGGGAGCCAGGGAATCTGGAGATATTCTCATCCTGACCGGCACCCCTTCTTCCATGAACACGTCATCATCGTCAGGAAGGGAGGGGAGCCGAGGAGACAAGCCACAGTTCTTTGAGACCCTCTGCTCACAGTGGACTGGGCTGTTCTGGGAAATTTCTCCAGCCTTTTTTGGAATCAAGAACCTGGAGGCAAGAATTGCACACTGACCACCCAGCAAGTGTTAATTGTTGTTGTTGTTTGCCAGTCCTGGGGCTTGAACTCAGGACCTTTATACAGTCCCTGAGCTGCTTTCACTCAAGGCTAGCACTCTACCACTTGAGACACAACATCACTTCCGGCTTTTTCTGTGTATGTGGTACTGAGGAATCGAACCCAGGGCTTCACGCATGCTAGACAAGCACTCTACCACTAAGCCACATCTCCAGCCCCCACCATGCTGCACCATGGTATATAGTGGGATGTGCAGTTTGGACGGAGTTCACGGGGTTCAAACCCAGGGTAGATAGAACTGTACGCTTAAGAGTTGCAAAAGGATGCTTCTGCACCCAACTTTATCCCCAGAACTTCATCCCCTTATCTCTCACCTGGAAGGCTGGGGTTGCAACAATGGTCTAGAGGGTTCTGTTCCTTGCGGGACAGCCTGGAAAGGTAAACGGTGGTGGACTGAGATGTGAGGTCTCTGTGGTGCTCCCCACCCCCCCCCCCGCCTGCACCCACTTATCTTCCATACCTGAATGGTGATCATGGCCTCTCTAGAACCTTCCCAGGGATCCAAGACCTGGCCCGAAGCGCTCTGACTCCTCCTACTGGCAGGCCTTGAAGCTTCGTCAAACTTCACGGACCGGGAATCGAACTCCAGGGGATTCCAGGATTTGCACACCACTCGCCCCCCACCACCATGCAACTCCGGGGGTTCCGATTTCGCGGGGTCCGGGCGCGAGCCATCCTGAGCTGGCTCCACGCTGCCACCCTCAGCCACGCCAGCCAGCGCACCCGACTCCGAGGGACCCCACCCCTGGCGCAGATGCTGAGCCAGGCGCCCCCCGGCGGCGGTGCCTGGCGGGGGAGCCGGGGAGCGCGGCGGCGGCGGCGGCGCTGGGCGGAGCTCCGGGTCCCCCGGCGGCGGCGGCGGCGCGTGGCTGAGCGAGGCGGAGCGCGCGTGCGCCGCGGCGAGGCGCGCGGGCGCCGCGGGCGGGGGTCGCAGGCGGGCGGGCAGGCTCATGCGCAGCTCCCGGCGCTGGAACGACGTCTCGCGGAGCACGCGCCGCTGCGCGCCCTGCAGTCGCTGCCGGTAGGCGGCCCGCGAGGCTGGAGGGCTGGGCGGCTCCGCGGCCTGCGCCCGAGCTTGGGCTTCGGCTTCGGCAGCCAGCGCGCACAGCAGAGGGGTGGCCTGTCTGCTGAACGTCCCCGGGGGCCCCCGTGTCTCCGGGCACCGGCGCGGCCCACCGCGCGTGGCCACGGCTGGCCGGGATCGGGGTGGGCGCACGGTGGGATCGGGAGTGACGGGGGCCGAGCCGCCCCACGCCACGCGCACGGAGCCCCAATCCAGGCAAGGAAGGAGATCGGTGGCCGGGGACGGGGTGCGCGGCTCAGGGTCACCAGAGGCGGTGGAGAACGAGCTGTAGGCCGAGTCGGCACGCGTGGACAGCTGCCCGAAGTCTAGGCTTTGAGTGGATGAGGCCGGGGAGGCGCGATCGCCTCCAGAACCCAGGCCTCCGGGACCCAGGGCCTCCATCGCTGGGCGGGTAGGAGCTCAGGATGGTGATTGGCTTCGCCTGTCCTTAAAAACAAACAAACAAAAACAGGGATGGGGCTCAGTGGTGGTAAGGATTTCCAGGTAAGAGTTAACACAGCCTGCTGGGCCTCTCCACCACCCCGGGCTGCACATCTTGCTTCCCTGGCATCCTTCCCTGCCCGGGTGCAGCCCTTAAGCCCTTTTGCTCAAGGCTACTTTCCAGCCCGGGATGGTTTCGAACCTCTATCCTCAGATCTCAGCCTCCTGAGTAGCTTAGGATGACAGGTGTGAGCCAACGGAACCAGGCCCCTTGTCCTCATTTTGGCCCAGTCACGTTGGAGTCTAGGGTGGCAGGCATGGTAGGACCAGTTCTAAGGAGCAGCTGGGGTGAGGTGTGGACGGGGGGCAGCTAAGCCCAATCCCAGCTGCTTTCCCTTCCCTGCCCCACTCCCAGCGGTGGCCTCTACCCTGGTACCTCTAATGCCAAGAACATACCCATGCTTCAACCCTGTCCCACCCAAATGGCTTCCTGGTCTGTTAACTTTCTCCGTGTGATCTTTCCTGGTAAACAATGGTGGAGACTGTTTCTCAGACCACACAGGAGCCAAGAAGGGAAGAGAGAGAGAGACTCCGGGCAGGGCAGGGCAGGGGCAGCTTTAGGGCTCTTTCCTGCCCTTGGTGACCCTCTGTTCTACGTGTTCGATATAAATCTCCATCTTGATGCTCACCACTTCTATCTGTGCTCTACAGATGAGACCCTGGGAAGTGATTTGCCCCGGGGGCACATACACGGTGGGAAGTGGCAGTCCCTTGGCTGGATTCTAGGCATCCTTCCACAAGTACTGCAGCCAGAATCAATTTCCGACAGGCAAACCCGGTGAAAAGTCACTTTACCAATGTTCCCTCACCACCAAGTGCCAGAATCCAACAAAGCTCAAACTCTCTATGGGGAAATAAGTCACTACTTTGTCCCTAGAATCGATTGGCAAACCCCAGAAATAATTATTTTCCCTCTTCTGAGACTATTTTGTCTAGAAATGAGGGGCTCACCTCCCTTTCCACCCCTTCTTTGCTCTGTGTGTGTGGAGGGGGTTGGGGGGTAGGGGTGTGCATGCGCCCATCCTGGGGGTTGAACTCGGCCATTGTCCCTGAGCATTTACCCAAATCTCCTTCTAGCTTTATTTAGTGATTCATTGGCGAGAAGACTCTCACAAACTTTCCTGCCTGAGCTGGCTTTGAACTACGATCCTCAGATCTCAGCCTCCTGAGTAGCTTGGATTAGAGGCATGAGCACCAGTACTTGGCTTTGCCCTGGTATTTTTTTTTTTTTGGCTGCTTCTATAGGAAGTCTTCTATTAGAAGTCTTCTGAGGGCTGGGAAGGTGGCTCAGTGGTAGAACGCTTGCCTTGCATGCCTGAGGCCCTGGGTTCGATTCCTCAGCACCACATAAGCAAAAAGAAAAAAGCCGGAAGTGGCGCTGTGGCTCAAGTGGTAGAGCACTAGCCTTGAGCTGAAGAGCTAAAGGATAGCACCCAGGCCCAGAGTTCAGGCCCCACGACTGGACCCCCCCTCCAAAAAAAAAAAAAGAAAAGAAAAGAAGTCTTCTGAGCCGGGTGCCGGTAGCTCACGCTTGTAATCCTAGCTACTCAGGAGGATGAGATCTGAGGATCACGGTTCAAAGCCAGCCCGGGCAGGAAAGCCTGTGAAACTCTTATCTCCAATAAATCACCAGAAAACCGGAAGTGGAGATGTAGCTCAAGTGGTAGTGTGCTAGCCTTGAGCTGAAGAGCTCAGGGACAGCGCTCAGGCCCAGAGTTCAAGGCCCATGACCAAAAAAAAAAAAAAAAGTCTTCTGGTCTTGTGGATCTCTAGTGTGTCCTGAGCCTCTCCCACAACAGGGCTGATCATGGATACTTGAAACTGTTAACTTGACATTCTCTCCTCCTATACCCCCCACTCCCACCCCCACATACACACACACACACTCTCCTACACCTCCAGCTTCCTGAGGCCAGGCCCTGCCCTTAGTCATCACTCAGTACCCTGCACAGTGCATGGCATGTAATCAAAGTTAAACAAACATCTGTTGAATGGCAGGGGAAGGAACGGACATGCAGGGAGGAGGTAGGAATGGACTTGGCAAAGAGGAGGCCTTTAGTTGGAGCTCCCCCCCTTTCCTCTCCATTAATCTTTCCTAGGGAAGGGGATCAAATGGGTAAGACCCTTGCCTTCATAGATGACCATTTTTACAAATAAACTGAGAGTTGGTTTTACAGGCTCAGGCCTGTAATCCTATCTACTCAAGAAGCGGAGATCTGAGGATCACAGTTTGAAACCTGCCCAGACTCTTTATCTTTAATTAACAACACCCCAACCCATTCCACCACCCCCCCCCCAAAAGAAGCCAGCTCCACATCTAAGTGCTAGCCTTGAGCAAAAAAGTTCAGGGACAGCACCCAGGCCCTATGTACAAGCCTCAGAAACAGCATCAAAAAGAAAAAGAAGGAAAGGAAGAGAAAGAAAACTGCATGCACAGCAGGACCCACAGGAAATGAGTATCTTCCCAGTGCTTGGAAGGGGAGCAAGGGGAAGTGTGGAGGGGGTATGCCAGGGTCAAGTTCAGAGAGATTTTGAGGCCTAGAAGCCCCAGGTTCCCAGTTATTATGAGAGTGGGAAGGAGGCTTGTCTTTCCTGAACTGCTTGGTGGGTAGTACAGAGATTAATGTCATCCACATTTGGTGGGGACCAAAACTCAGGTTCATTTGAGCCTTTCTGTGACTCTGGAATTCAGAGTCACCCTCCACTATCCATTTATTATTTTGCCAGACTTGGGGCTGGAACTCAGGGCCTGGGCACTGTCCCTGAACTTCTTTATCTCAAGGCTATCACTTGAGCCACAACACCACTTCTGGCTTTTTCTGTGTATGTGATACTAAGGACTCGAACCCAGGGCTTCATGCATTCGATGCAAGCACTCTACCACTAAGCCACATCCTGAGCCTCCCTCCCCCCCCCCCCCCCCCGCCCTTCCTAAGGTCCAGGATATTACAGATTGCTGGTCAAGGAAGGGAAAGGAGTTCTCGGTAGGAGGGGCTCATGTTCCCAAAAGACAGAGGAAGTACCAAGAACCTCACACCTTGGAGGAGAGAGTGGGAGGGGCTTCCCTCTGATCTCAGCCTTCTGAGTAGCTAAGATTACAGGTGTGAGCCACCAGCACCTGGCTGTCAAGGACTTTCCCACCTAGGTGGCCTTGGCAGGTGGAGATTGCTCTTTGCAGAACCTGCTGTGCTCCCCAGGGACCTCGCTGCTTTGCTGTGTTTGGGGGCTTCAGCACAATCAGGAGTTTTCACACTTGCAAGAGGCAGAAAGCTTCTTGCACTTGGAATCAACCCACATGGCTAGGGGAGGCCATAACTTAGGATGGCCATTGGTGGCAGCTGTGGACTGAGTTACACACAGCTCATGCCTGGTGCTGACCCCAAGTCCCAAGACAACAAGGCATTTTTTTTTTTTCAGGCATGGGGCTTGAACTCTGGGCCTGGGAGCTGTCCCTCAGCTCTTCAGCTCAAGGCAAGGGCTCTACCACTTGATACACAGCACCACTTCCGGTTTTCTGGTGGCTCATTGGAGATAAGGGTCTCACGGACTTTCCTGCCCGGGCTGGCTTTGAACCGTGATCCTCAGATCTCAGCCTCCTGAGTAGCTAGGATTACAGGCGTGAGCCACAGGTGCCTGGCCTGACACCAAGGCATTTTAACTAAGCCTGGAAGAGTGGGGAATAGAGAGCAGCTTGGGGTCCCTGCTTAGAAAAACCACAAGACTGGAGCTGGGGGGGGGCGATGGGGAGAACACTTCATATGTACTTATTCACCTGCAGAAAGGAGTAAGATGAGTTCAGAGGTCAAAGGAAGAGATCTAAAGGGCTGGGATTGGAGGTGTGGCTCAGCTGGTAGAGCGCTAGCCAATGAGTGAAAGTGTCAGACCCCTCATAAAAAGATCTAAAGGGTGAAGTTACCCTGAGGGGAAAGAGGAAACTGGGGGTTAAGGCCTGGCTGAGAGATCCAGTGTTCATTCAAGTCTGGGGCCTGGGAAGTTTTCTGTGTGTTACTGGGGGGGGGGGGGGGTTAATAGATCTGGCAGTGATCGGGATAAGTCTAGAGTTCTACAGAGTGGAAAGATCAGGCAAAAGAAAAGAAAGAAACTAGGAATTTAGTTAAGGCTTGTGGGTGAAATCCACAAAGACAGTTTCTAATGAAAAAGAAAAAAAAAAATCAGCAGGGCGCCAGTGAATTACCACTGTCATCCTAGCTATGCAGAAGGCTGAGATCTGAGGATCACAGTTCAAAGCCAGCCCAGGCAGGAAAATCCTGTGAAACTCTTGATCTCTAATTCACCACCAAAAAGGCAGAAGTGGAGCTGTGGTTCAAGTGGTGTAAGCACCAGCCTTAAGCAAAACAACAACAACAAACGCTCAGGGACAGCATCCAGGCCCTGACTTCAAGCCCCAGGACAGGCAATGGGAACAAATCCTTGAAAGGTCACGAGAGAGGCCCCCAAATGAATGACCCGGAATGAAATCTTCCCTCTCAGAGAAGTGTTTGATCTTCCTGAAGTGGGCTTCCCTGCTAGACTGAAGTCTGGGGGGGGGGCGAAGGGAGGGGGCCGCGGGGGAGGGAACTAAGTGAGTCATGGACTCCAATCTAGGCAGCTCTGTCTGGCTGGGCTTCCTGACTTCTGCCCTCCCTTCCCCCCCCCCCCCATTCTGCCAGCTTGTCCCAGCCCTGGGGGAGGGGAGAAGGAGGGGTATTCCTTGGAGCTGGGAATGGGGGTGCAGGAAATGCAGGCTGCTGGTGGCACCCGGGGAGAGGTATGGAGACACCTCATATGGGGTGCTTCAAGCCCCAGGGGCTCCAGGAAGAGAGGAGAGGTCACCAGACCCTGGGGGAGGAGGGAGAGGAAGGGGGGGCGGTGACAGGGGCCCACGAAGCTCCGGGACACGGGGGGGGGGGGGTGGGGAGGGCCAGATGGCAGATGACCCACTTGTATCTCCTCGGCCTTTCTTGAAGGGCTCAGAGGGGTCAAAGGCACCCCATGACCCCGGGTGGGAGGAACCCCAAAAGGGCAGAAGTAGGGAGGGGGAGGTGGTAGAGTTGCTCCCCCGGTGTATTTTAAGGGGTGCACACACCATCCACTCCCCCACACACAGTTCGATCAGATGGGTGGGTTCATCTGCCCCCACCCTCCCAGACTCTGGCAAAGAGCAAAGATGCACAGGGGACCCCCACCCCCACACACACCCCACGCACAGACCTCGTTGATCCACTGGACATAATGAGGAGGACGATGCCCCCACTGTGGATATTTCCACCCCCCCTCGCCCCTCTGGGTCCCCCCCACAACCTCCTCCTGGGCCTGGAACCCCCCCTCCCTTTCTACCCCCTCACCCCACCCTTGTACCTGAGACTCCAGCCAGAGACGGGCTGGGGCGCCGGCTGCGAGGCCCTGCGGTGACATCAGAGCCAGGAGATCTGGTTCCCGACCCCACCTCCAGGTCTGACCGGGGCCTTAGGGGGAGGCGCCTAGTCCTGTCCCGGCCCCGGGCTGGCTGGAGAGAGGGAGGGAGGGAAGGAGGGAGGGAGCTCCCAGCCTGTGCTACCGATCTGGACACTTTGTTCTCCCATGAGAGTCTGGGAACACGGGCAGCGTGGGGGGGGATCATAGTGTTGGCCCGTCCCCCCCACCATCCCCAAGTCTTCTTTCCCATCACCCCCCCTCGGCCCCCTCTAGCTCCATGGAGAACACAACTCTCAGAGTCTCTTGTCTGTGGCCACCCCTGGATTGCTCTGCTCCAGAGGCCTCCCAATTTCCCAACTTCTTCCAGCTCCCCATCCACCCCCCCCAGTACCCTCCCCCCATTCGTGTCCTCTTTCCATTTCTCCCACTACCCATCATAGTTCCCCGCCCCCCACACACACCTACTTGCAGAAGGACCAGGGAGGCAGAAGCGGTGTGCTCTCTAGGTGCTGCTGCTTGCTACCATTGAGCCTCTTGCATGCATTTACCCATAGCATACCCCCCATGTCCCATGGCTGGAGTGAGGCTCCCAATAGGCTTCTGACCGCCCCCCCCCAACAAAAAAGAATATTCTGCTCATATCTGCCACAATGATATTTTTTGTCAGTCGTGGGGTTTGAACTCTGGGCCTGGGCGCTGTCCCTCAGCTCTTCAGCTCAAGGCTAGTGTTCTACCACTTGAGCCACAGCGCTACTTCCGGCTTTTTTCAGCGTATGTGGTGCTGAGGAATCGAACCCAGGGCTTCATGCATGCAAGGCAAGCGCTCTACCACTGTGTCACCTTCCCAGCCCCTGCTACAATGATCATCTAAGCCATGTCTTCCTGCTCCCCTGTCCTGTCCTTCTAAACTCTTAGCACCACACTGCCAAGTCCTGTCCCCTTCCAGGGAGGGGCTGCTGGCCCTTTGCTTAACCAGGTCTCCAGTCTCTGCCACCCACCCCATTTGCACTTGTTTTACCTCAGGATCAGCAAGTCTGGGGCCAGGGAGCATGCCCTTCCCACCTGCCATCGCTGGCAGATGGGTGTGAATGTGGTAATAATCTAGTACTGGGGCTTGGACTCTGCCTTTTTTTTTTGTTGCAATCTGGTTTTTTGCTGTTTAATTGGAAAGAGTTTCACCACCTTTCCTGACCAGGCTGGCTTCCATCCTCAGATCTGAGCCTCCTGGGGAACTAGGATTACAGATGTGAGCCTTGGGTGCCCAGCTGGGGGGAAAAAAAAATTCAGCCGTTTCTTTTGTGCTCATCCTATGGCTTGAATTCAGGGTCTAGGTGTTGTCCCTGAGCTTTTTAGCTCAAGGCTAATATAGTCACCACGTGAGCCACAGCTTCACTTCTGTCATTGTGGTGGTTAAGTGGAGATAAGCATTTTTGCTACCCAGGTTGGCTTTGAACCATGATTCTCAGATCTCAAGCTCCTGAGTGGCTAGGATTACAGGCATGAGCCACCAGCGCCTGGCCACAGAAATTATTAACTCATACCTTCCTGCCGCTTTATGTTTCTTGCACAAACTACAGGAAATCTCTGCCAAAACTCCCAGAAAATTCCTGTGCACTTCTTTTCTCTTCCGAGAAAAACAGCATCCCCACCCCCACCCCCAAGATCCGGAAGTTGGCCTGCTAGACTTTGGTGTTGCTAGGAGTGAAAATCAGATTTACAGGAAAGCCTTGGTATTCTCCACTTGAACATAAATCATGTTACAGGACACCCACACGAAGTCGTTCTGTAAAATCAAGAACATTCTCTAACCATGTCCCACACAGAAGAACCCAAGGTGCTATCGAGTATGAACAAACATTTCCTCTCCTGGCGACACGAGTGATTTCTGCTGTTTTTCCACCTGCCCCTCTTGCCTTTCTTTGGGCCTGCTTCTTCCTAGATATGATTTATTAACAGGCCCAATGGAATTCCTCCTGTTTCCTGCACAGTCAATACTGAGAAAAGTCCTGTTTCTGTAATCCTCCATCAAGAATGCAAGCCCGAAGCCTGTAAGACCTTTCTACTGCCTTCTCCCAAGTCGGCTACTTCTTTCCCAGGCTGTGTGTCCCTCTTCACTGTGACAATCAACCCAATCTGTCCTGTTGCAGCTGTAGTCTGGGTGATCTTTGTGGAAGGCACTGGTGTTTCCTTTTATTTTTATTTTGTGCCAGGGCCCGGGCACTGTCTCTGAGCTTTTTTGCTCAAGGCTTGTGCTCTACCACTGGAACCACAGCTCTACTTCCAGCTTTTTGTGTTTCATTGGAGATAAGAATCTCCATGTGGACTTTCCTGCCCCAGGACTGGGTTCAAACTTCAATCCTCAGATCTCAGCCTCCTGAGTAGCTAGGATTACAGGCATAATGAGCCACTGGTGCTCAACTCATTCTGCTCCCTCCCCCTCTCCCTCTACCCCCTCTCTGCCAGTCCTGGGCTTGAACTCAGGGCCTGGGCAATATCCCTGAGCTTCTTTTGCTCAACGCTAGCACTCTACCACTTGACCCACAGCACCACTTCTGGCTTTTTCTGTATATGTGGTACTGAGGAATAGAACTCAGAGCTTCATGCGTGCTAGGCAAGCACTCTACCACTAAGCCACATTCCCAGCTCTCATTTCTATTCCTGAGAACTGAAATGAATGTTAATGAAGATGCATTTCATCTTGGTCTCCGGAAACCAGAGGACTCAAAGTGAGGTTTGTTGGAATTATCAGGGGAGCTGAGAAGCCCATATCTATTTATCTGGTTTATCTTCTTTTGTCCAACAAATCTGTGGGGAACATCTGAATTAGCACAGACAGAAAGATGGACAGGACCTGGGTCTAGGGCTGGAAGCCAACCTGGAAGAGAAAAGTTGAGTTATTATAACCAAAGCAAACAGCGTCTGCAGGGAAAAGGTGACATATGACATATGTAACTCAGCAGGAATGTGACAGCCCAGCATTCCTTCCAAGGACCTATGGCACTGAAAGAAAACTCTGGCTTCAGGAATAGCCAGCCCTCAAACAGCCTTAGCCAGGTTTTGCCTGGCATGGAAAGAAGAAGGGTCTAGTCTCCCTGCACCTGAGTTCAAGCCCCAGAACCTGCACAAAAGCAGAAAATACACTTGCTGGGTGCCCATGGCTCATTCCTGTAATCCTAGCTCCTCAGGAGGCTGAGATCTGAGGATCACCATTCAAAGCCAGCCCCAGTAAGAAATTAGAGACTATTATCTCTAATTTACCACAAAAATGCCAGAAGTAGTGCTGTGGCTCAAGTGGTAGAGCATGAACTTTAAGCAAAAGCAGCCCAGGCCCCTGAGTTCAAGCCCCAATACTAGTGTACACACACACACACACACACACACACACACACACACACACACACACACACACACACACACACACACACACACACAACCAAATTAAAGCTTCCTGACTTTAACCAGAGTCTGACCTGTTACAGAGACTTTGAAACCTGAGACTAAGGATATCCAGCAGCCCTTGTGAGGGGTTAATATGCGAGTGTGTGTGTGTGTGTGCGCGCGCGTGCACACACACACACACACACACACACACACACACACACACACACACGGCGCTCTATTTAGAGCCTCCAGAGAAGTAAAACAAATAAAACAAGATAGCAAGCTGTATTTGACTTTTCTGATGTTTCCCAATTAATGGGTCTATGAATTAGGCCACACCAAAGGAATTCTGGGACAATGAATAGTTGATAGTAACTTCCTAGAACTGTGGCAGAGATGTAGGCTTGTTGTCCATTCTGGATTTCTCACAATGGAACAGGGACAAATAGATCTCCTACAACTCAGTATAACCTAGGGATAGGAAAACCAGTGTAGGGGAAAAGAGACGGAGACTTCCAAAGTCTCCAAGACCTGCTATGCACCTGCTGGGTAAAGACCAAGTGAGATGTGATCACATAGATTTAGTGCCAGGCCCATTATAGGCTGCCCATTAAGGGTATCAATTATCAGTATCATTCCTTCTTCCAGAAATACAGTCTCAACTCAATCGCAGCTCAGTTTTATCTCTGAGGGCTGGATCATATAATAAGGTTCTTCCATATGTATTGTTTCCTCTCCTAAACTTTGCTACCAGCCCCCTAACAGGGCTGTAGTGGAAGGACCTCCTTCTTTATTTATTGGGGGCTTGGTCTCAGGGCCTGGACTCTTTCCCTTAGCTTTTTTTTTTTTTTTGCTCAATAGCACTTTATCACTCTGAGCCACACTTTCACTTGTGGCTTTATGGTGGTTCATTGGAGATAAGTTTCACAGACTTTCCTGCCTGGATTGGCTTTGAATCATGATCCTCAGATCTCAACCTCCTGAGTACTTAGGAAGATAGGCATGAGCCACTGGTACATGGCATAGCTGGTTATTCTTGCTTGACACTAAGAAGTTTCTTCTTTTTTCTTGCTAGTCCTGGGCTTAAATTTAGGGCCTGAGCACTGTCCCTGGCTTTCTTATGCTCAAGGCTAGTGCTCTACCACTTGAGCCTGAGCCACAGCGCTACTTCTGACCTTTTCTGTTTATGGGGTACTGAGGAATCGAACCCAGGACTTCATTCATGCTAGGCAAGCATTCTACCACTAAGGCACATTTCCAGCTATTATGAAGTTTCTATTGCTTTTAGTGCCCAGATTAGACACGAGGAAAATGAAGCCAGATCTGGACACGCAGAGTTACCCTTTTCCTGAGAGAAGTAACAACCACCAGGCAAGAGAGCAAGAGAGAAGTTCTAGCTGCCAAAGGGTCAGCCTCTGCCCTTTGAAGTGACCAGAGGCCTTCTTTCGCAATCTCAAAAATCTAACAGCCTGGGAAACAGGATAAAACAGTCCAAAGAAATACAAAGCATGAAGTTCCTGGTTCAAAGTCATAAATATCTGCTACCCCCAAAAATGAAAACAATATTTCCCTTGATAATCATCAAAGCAAAAGGATTTGTATATTGGTTGCTTTTTCCTATTCTTGTGCTAAGGAGAGTTGACCTAAAGTCACTTTTTTTTTTACATCGACATGGGCCAAAAAACTAAGGTGATTTCAAACACTTGTGGGAGCCCCAATCCCATGCAAATGGATGAGGTAGTTCATTCTGTGAGTTCTCGCATGAAAGCAATAGTGCAAGGATGGTTGGTGAGCAAAACCTGATCATTGTGTGTGTGTGTGTGTGTGTGTGTGTGTATGTGTATATTTTGGGTAGGTGTGAGGAAAGTGCAAACAGGCAGCATTTTTAGCACCAAGTGGAAGTGAATGAATTTCATTAAGCTATTGCTATTTAAGCCGGGCATCTTTGGCTCACACCTGTAATCTTAGCTACTCAGGAGACTGAGATCTGAGAATCACAGTTCAAAGCCAGCCTGGGCAGGAAAGCCCATGACACTCTTTATCTCCAATAAGCCACCAGAAAACTGGAAGTGGTGCTATGGCTCAAAGTGCCTTGAACACAAAACAGCTCAGGGACAGTGCCCATAACTGACAAAAATAAAGCACAATTTAGCTCTAACCTGATGTTTTTAAGTGTGTGTCTAGAAATGCAGAAGGTTTTTCTTTTTGTGGTATGGGGGTTTGAACCCAGAGCCTCAAGATTGCTCAGCTTGTTAGCATAAAGCTAGGCTGGTACTCTCTTTCCAGCCACCCCTCCAGCCTAGCTTTTTTTTTGTACATTTTTTTAATTGTAAAAATGCCGTACCGCTGGGCGCTGGTGGCTCACGCCTGTAATCCTAGCTACTCAGGAGGCTGAGATCTGAGGATCGCGGTTCAAAGCCAGCCCGAGCAGGAAAGACCGCGAGACTCCTATCTCCAATAAACCACCAGAAAACCGGAAGTGGCGCTGTAGCTCAAGTGGTAGAGCGCTCGCCTTGAGCTGAAGAGCTGAGGGACAGCGCCCAGGCCTAGAGTTCAAGCCCCACGACCGACCAAAAAAAAAAAAATGCCGTACAGAGGGGTTATAGTTACATGAACAAGGTAATGAGTACATTTCCTATTGAGCATTGTTGCTTCCTCCTTTGTTTTTCCCCTACCATCCCTTCCCTCCTACCTCCACAACTACCCCCACCCCCCAAGCCTAGCTTCTTGCTAGTTATTTGGAAATGGAATCCAGCAGACTTTTCTGTGTGGGCTGACAATGAACCATGATTCTCTGAGCTTTTGCTCAAGGCTGGCACTCTACCACTTGAGCCACAGCACCACTTCTGGCTTTTTCTGTGTATGTGGTACTGGGGAATCAAACCCAGGGCTTCATGCATGCTAGGCAAGCACTCTACCACTAAGCCACTTTCCCAACCCTTATTCATGCATTTATGAATGCATTCACTCATGTGATTCATACATTCACTTTCAGCAGCTACCTCTGGAGCTGCAGATTTGTTGGAAAAGGCTTTGATAAAGGGGAACTCATGAAGTCTTGAGGCCAGGATACTACAGCTCAGCAAATCTCCGAGATTCCTTCACCTCTCCAATCTTGCTTGAACCCTCTACAAATATTTCACCAGGCAGTTGCTGGCAGCTCATTGTAGCTGTCATTGTAGTTTCTCAGGAAGCTGAGATCTATGGATTGTAGTTCAAAGCCAGTCCAAGCAGGAAAGTCCATGGGATTCCATAAACTACTCAGAAAAAGCTGGAAGTGGTGCTGTGGCGCAAGGGCTCTAGCCTTGAGCAAATGAAGCTCAGGGATAGCACTCAGCTCCTGAGTTCAAGCCCCAGGACTGGCAAAAAGAAAAAAAAAAAAACCACCAGCTGACCATAGTTAAGGGCATGAACACAATGAAAGCGTGTGATGCTGATTCGTTCTCCAATAATGCACCTATTTGTCAAAGTCAAAGCACACATATTCCCGAAGGCTGATGCAATGGGGACCTGGCAGGCTGACCTGTTCTTTCAACCAATCAATTCTTAAACCCATTCGTCTCATTTCCTTAACTCAAATTCAGACTACTTATTGTCAGGTGGCTTCAGGTGCTAAGTTAATACCATTCAATGAGGTACTTCTATATTAAATATGGGATACGGGCCAAATATTGATGTTTCTCTGTTTTGGAAAAGCTCTATGTCTCCTTTCCCCCAATGGATCGGACCAGGGATGACAGGAAGATGTGTTGGTGGCTCAGGCCTGTAATCTTAGCCACATAGGAAGCTGAGATGTGAGGATCACAGTTCGAAGTCAACCCCAGCAGGGAAGTCTGTAAGGCTCTTATCTCCAGTTAACCACCAAAAAACCAGAAGTGGAGTTGTGGCTCAAGTGGTAGAGTGCTAGCCTTGAACAAAAGAACTAAGAGACAATGTCTAGGTCCCAAGTTCAAGGCCCAGAACTGGTACAAAAAAAAAAAAAAGCCAGGTGCTGGTGGCTCACACCTGTAATCCTAGTTACTCAGGAGGCTAAGATCTGAGAATCACAGTTCACAGCCAGCCCAGGCAGGAGAGTCCATGAGACTTATCTCTAATAAACCACCAGAAAGCCAGAAGTGGCGCTGTCGCTCAAGTGGTAGAGCATTCACTTTAAGTTGAAGAGCTGCCTGGCGCCAATGGCTCTTGCCTGTAATCCTAGCTACTCAAGAGGATGAGCTCTGAGGATCAAGGTTCAAAAGCCAGTCCAGGCAGGAAAGAGAGTAAGACTCTTATCCCCAATTAACCACATAAAAAGCTTTTTCTTCCCTATCTAGAAGACTGCTATTGCACAACCTGGAGAGATAAGCCCAGTACCAAGGAGAGAAGTTATTAAAAAAATAATAAAGTGCTGGGTACTGGTGGCTCATGCCTGTAATCCTAGCTACTCAGGAGGCTAAGATCTATGGATCATGGTTCAAAGCCAGCCTGGGCAAGAAACGGAGACTCTGATCTCCAATTAACCACTGGAAAACCAGAAGTGGTACTGTAGCTCATGTGGTAGAGTGCTAGCCTTGAGCTGAAGAGCTGAGGGACAGCGCCCAGGCCCAGAGTTCAAGCCCCATGACCAAAAAATAAAGGTTGCTTTTTTTTTCCCCCACTTCCCTGCATCCTTATCGCTGTCATCATCCAAGTTCGCATCATTCATTATGTGGACCAGGATGCTAGCCCTCTGAGAGTACTTCCTGCTGCAGAGTCCCTGCCAATAGTACCACTTAGAATGCTGAACAACTGGGTGGTCTTTACAAGAAAAGGAGAGATAGTATAATCTCTTGTGTAGCTGCCCATCATTTTTCTTTAATAGTGTCCTAATAAATCTCTGCTTGGGCTGGGAATGTGGTTTAGTGGTAGAGTGCTCACCTAGCATGCATGAAGCCCTGGGTTTGATTTCTCAGTACCACATCAACAGAAAAGGCTAGAAGTGGCACTGTGGCTCAAGTGATAGAGTGCTAGCCTTGAGCAAAAGAAGCTCAGACAGTACCCAGGCCCTGAGTTCAATAAAAATTTAAGAAAATAAAAATAAAAAAATAAAAATAAATATTTGCTTTTCCTACCAAAAGAGATGGGGTTGGAGGAGAAAGAGAAGTCCCTAGTACTGGGACTCTTTAGCCACACCTCCAGGTTTTTGCCACTTAACTGGAGATAGAATTCCTAGACTTGGGGCTGGGAAGGTGACTCAGCGGTAGAGCGCTTGCCTTGCATGCTCGAGGCCCTGGGTTCGATTCCTCAGCACCACATAAGCAAAAAGAAAAAAAGCCAGAAGTGGCACTGTGGCTCAAGTGGTAGAGTGCTGGCCTTGAGCTGAAGAGCTGAGGGACAGCGCCCAGGCCCAGAGTTCAGGTCCCACGACCAGACCCAAAAAAGTAAAAAAATAAAATAAAATAAAAATAAAAAACAAGTCTACATCATTGAACCCATTATAAAAAAAAATCTAGACTTTTCTGCCCAGCTTGGATTTGAACCTTGATCTTCCAGGTCTTAGCCTCCTGAGTAGCTTGATTAAAGGTATAAGTTGCAAGTGTCTGGCCTTACGCAGATGCCTTTGTGTGTGCCAGTTCTGGGGCTGGACCTCAGGGCCTGGACGCTGACCCTGGACTTTTGTGCTCAAGGCTAGTGCTCTATCACTTGAGCCACAGCTCCACTTCTGGCTTTTTGCTGGATAATTGAAGATAAGTCTCTCCTGCCAGGCTGGCTTTGAATGGCGATCCTCAGATCTCAGCCTCCTGAGTAGCTAGGATTTATAGGTGTGAGCCATCGACTCTGGCTGGGTAGGTATATTTTTACTGCAGCTGAGTTCATCAGACTCTGTTCTTGGCCACACTTGGCACCTGGCTCCTAGCTCAATGTTCAGTAAGTATTTATTCAATGAGGCAATTGTTTCTGAGAAAGCCAACATGACTGCCAGGTACAGGCTGCAGAGAGCTCAGAACACTGCTGGTGACAGCAATTCAACATGGAGGGACACAAGAACCAATGACACTTCCATGAAGAACAAGACTGTTCATGAGGCACAGATGCCTCAAACAATGAGATGTCCACCATCGCTGCACAATTCTCTACACCAAATACATTTATGACAGGCTAAGGGGGGACAAAGAAATGCTATGTCAGTACTAGGTCAGACATCTAGAAACATCTAAGTTTTGGGGTTTTTTTGCCGGGGGGGGGGCTGAGCTAGTGGGATTTTAACTCAGCCCCTCACATTTGCCCAGCTTGCTCACTAACACGATCCTCTACTACTTGAGTCATGCATCCAGACCCACCTTTTGCTGGTTATTTTGGAGCTGGAGTCTCATGGAGTTTGGGGTTTTTGTTTTGTTTTTGGCCTAGGCTGGCTTTGAACCACCATCCTCAGATCTCAGCCTCCTGAATATCTAGGATTACAGGCATGAGCCACTGTTGCACTTGGCATTTATTTGAAGGATTGTTCATGGATATTAGCAGTATCAATTTGCTCTTGCCTCAACAATCTCTATGATTGAAATGACAGCCTCTTCACACGTTTAAAATATTTTAGTCTTGGGCTGGGAAAGGTGGCTCAGTGGTAGAGCACTTGCCTTGCATGCTCGAGGCCCTGGGTTCGATTCCTCAGCACCACATAAGCAAAAAGAAAAAAAGCTGGAAGTGGCGCTGTGGCTCAAGTGATAGAGCGCTAGCCTTGAGCTGAAGAGCTGAGGGACAGCACCCAGGCCCAGAGTTCAGGTTCCACGACCGGACCCAAAAAAAAAAAAAAATATATATATATATATATATATATATATATATTTTTTTTTTTTTAGTCTTATACTTCATCTATCATTTTATAAATTATAATCCCTACATAATTACACATTATATTGACTCTGCAATTCTTCTAGGAACTAGGTTCCTCTATTTTTTTTCTTCCATTTACTTTTTATCACTGAATGCTTCCTCCCTTTCTCTATGAATAAAACAATTTTTCTCCCCCACACTGTCCTGAACCGAGGCTAGAAACCCAGCCAGTAGCTGCTTCCCTCCTGCAAAACACAAAGTATGGGGCGGAACATAGGAGTTGATTGAAACGGATAAAGAGCAGGAAATCCAGAGCGAGGGTAAAAGCGACTCCTGACATTGTCCATTGTTCCTTGCTACACTGGGCCCTCATCATGCTAGGCAACCTCCTATCGCATCTGGACTAAATACCAACCCTCAATGCATCTATTTAGGGCACATGTAGCTTCATCTTTGGGTTTCCAGATTCAAATCGCTGCTGCCTTTTCTTAGTCCTTTTCTAAAGTGGCAGCTTTTCTAAGAGGAGTGAAAGAAAAGTGGGTTTCAAATAAAGATGGAAGGTCCAGAATAGTGCAGTGTGCATAAAAGAACCTTTGAAGTTTACATTTAGGAGAGATCTAGCTACCCTGAATATGAACATTGTCCTATGATCGAATAAGGTTTAAAATTTGTCAAATAAAAAATAATAGTAACACCTAGCCTATAGCTCTCTAAGCTATCATTACTCAGCTGTATAGCAAAATGCAGAAGTTTAATATTCGGATTTACTTATAACAAAGACCTCCCCCATCGCAACAAAGAAATTGGGTATGAGGGCTCATATCGGTGCTAGTTCTCTGGCCTCTCCCAACCGCCATGGCTCTGTACCTGTGTTGGGCCATGGGAACAGGCCAGTGTGCCAGGCACACTGAACTCCTGGGCTCAGGGACTAACGCCTGAATCTGTCCCACACAAGGGAACCAGTAATCATTGTTGAATATTGCACATACTATTCTGCAATGACCTTTCACAATAAATTGCAGTACATTTAAAGGACTTTAGTGTTCACTCTCCCATCCTCCCCAAAAGCAGCTCAAATTGAGGCCAAGGGTTGTGGATTAGTCATAGGATATCTGCCTAACTTTTTTTTTGGGGGGGGGGGTGCAGGGGTCAGTCTTGGGCCTTGAACTCTGGGCCTGGGCACTGTCCCTGAGCTCTTCAGCTCAAGGCAAGTGCTCTACTACTTGATCTACAGTGCCACTTCTGGTTTTCTGGTGGTTTATTAGAGATAAGAGTCTCAGGGACTTCTTGCCCGGGCTGGCTTTGAACTGTGATCCTCAGATCTCAGCCTGCTGAGTAGCTAGAATTACAGGTGTGAGCCACCAGCACCCAGTCTTTGCCAAACATTTTTAAGGCCCTGAGTTCTATACCCAGTACTTTGTGTGTGTGTGTGTGTGCCAGTCCTGGAGCTTAAACTCAGGGCCTGAGCACTACCTCTGAGCTTTTGTGCTCAAGGTTAGTGCTCTACCACTTGAGTCACAGCTCTACATCCAGCTTTTTGGTGATTCATTGGAGATAAGAATCTCATGGACTTTCCTACCCTTACTGGCTTCTAACCTGAGTCCTCAGACCTCAGCCTCCTGAGTAGCTAGAATTATAGGTGTGAGCCACCGGCACCCAGCATCCCAGGATTGAATTTATATAAAGCTAAAATTGTAAAATTAGAAGAAAATACAGGAGCTATCTTTATGATACTAGATTTAGTAATAATTTCCTTCCTATAGGCAACAGAGTTTAGTCCACAAAGGAAAATTACCAGATAAATTAGATTTTAAAAAATTGAATTTTTTTGCAAAGAACTGTTAAGAGTAAAAAAGGCGGGGCTGGGAAGATGGCTCAGTGGTAGAGCGCTTGCCTTGCATGCATGAGGCCCTGGGTTCGATTCCTCAGCACCACATAAGCAAAACGAAAAAAGCCAGAAGTGGCGCTGTGGCTCAAGTGGTAGAGCGCTAGCCTTGAGCTGAAGAGCTGAGGGACAGTGCCCAGGCCCAGAGTTCAGGCCCCACGACTGGACCCAAAAAAAAAAAAAAAAAGTAAAAAAGGCAACTCACACAATGGAAGAAAATATTTGCATAAGGAATATTCAAAATGTAAAGAATTCTTAAAACTCAAAACAAAGAACAAACAACCAACAAAAAAAGGCCAGGCACCAGTAGCTCATGCTTGTAATCCTGGTTGCTCAGGAGGCTGAGATCTGAAGGTTTTGGTTCAAAGCCAGCATAGGCAAAAATATCCAAGAAACTCCTATTTCCAATTAACCCTCATAAAGTTCAAAGTGGAATTGTGGCTTAAGTGGTAGAGCACTAACTAATGGGCAGTGCTCAAGTTCTGAGTTCAAGTCCCAGCATTAGTAATAAATAAATAATACATTATCCATCAATTCCATTTTTAGGAATAGTCTGAGACCCTAGTACTAGCACTAAATAATATTTATATTTATATTTCATCACTTCTATTTCTAGGAATAGACGCAGGCAGAGAAGTTGGCTTTTTTTTTCTTTTTGGTCAGTCATGGAGTTTGAACTCAGGGGCCTGGGCCCTATTCTTGACTTCTTTTGCTCAAGGCTAGAGCTCTGTCACTTTGAGCCACAGCTTCACTTCGGTTTTCCAGTTAATTGGAGATAAAGAGTCTCATAGATTTTCCTTCCTGGGCTGACTTTGAACCATGATCCTCAAATCTCAGCCTGCTGAGTAGCTAGGATTACAGGCGTGAGCCACCAGTGCCTGGCTGCTGACTTCCTTTTTATTCCAACAAAATGAGCTGGGCTCCGGTGGCTCACGCCTTGTAATCTCAGGAGGCTAAGATCTGAGGATTGCAGTTCAAAGCAGCCCAGGCAGGAAAGTCCATGAGATTCTATTCTTTTTCTTTTTTGTGGGTCATGGGGCCTGAACTCTGGGCCTGGGCACTGTCCCTCAGCTCTTCAGTTCAAGGCTAGCACTCTACCACTTCAGCCACAGACTCACTTCCCGCTTTTTCTGTTTATGTGGTACTGAGGAATTGAACCTAGGGCCTCATGCATGCAAGGCAAGCACTCTACACTGAGCCACCTTCCCAGTCCCCATCCATAAGATTCTTGTCTCCAATTAGAGTGCTAGCCTTAAGCTGAAGAGCGCAGGGACAATGCCCAAGCCCAGAGTACAAGCCCCAGGACAAAAAAAAAAGCTAAGGTCCAGCCAAAGCCAATTCTTAGATCTCCCTCCTCCTCCTCTCCCACAAATCATTATATTAAAAAAAACATAGGGCTGGGAATATGGCTTAGCGCTAAAGTGCTTGCATGAAACCCTGGGTCCAATTCCTCAGTACCACATACACAGAAAAAGCTGGAAGTAGCGCTGTGGCTTAAGTGGTAGAGTGCTAGCCTTGAGCAAAAAAAGCTCAGGGACAGTGCCCAGGCCCTGAGTTCAAGCCCCCAGACTGGCAAAAAAAAAAAACAAAAAACAAAAAACTCTTTAATAGAACATACAGAACATATGGCACTGATAGGAAAATTTATTCTATTACAGAAGGTGCTAGCCCACTGAATTGTTTATAGCTGCAATTCTATCCAACATTTTGTGCCGATCAGTTTCCCATCTGAATTACAATTCCTGTGGAAAAGAAAAAAAAAACCTATTACTCAAGAAAAAAAATTAAATCCCTCCCAAGTAATTATGCTTCATGGAAGTTTAGAAATTTAAAAAGGCTCCGTTGCAACAAAAGATGTTTTCCCGTAACACTGACAGATGCCATACCATGTGCCTGCCCTCCTTAGATCTCTTAACCCACGAGACTTTCCCCTAAGGCATACAAGTCCTCACCTGCCAGATAGGCTCCCAGGTTTGGTTACCGACAGGTGCACTTGGTGGCTATCATATCTTCGTATTCTTTGTAAGCGATGGAGCCATCGGGCTCGATGGTCAGGACGCTCAAGGGACTGTATTTGCCAGGCACACATGATGGCCTGGGCACCGACGAATCTAGCTTCTCATAGATAATGTTCTGTACCATGGTGTGCACCGGAGAACCATACCTGTGTCTCACAGCCCGGGGACAATCCCCTTTGCAGAATCGAGGGTTGTACCTGTGCGGGGCTACTATCCAGTTATCCCACTTGAGCTGCCGAAAGCTGAGTCTAAAGTCGTGCAGTTCACACTCACCCGGGGGGAAGAAAAACTGCCTGAAGTATTCACTCAGGTTGAAGGAAGTCGCAAGCAGTGGCTTCTTCGATTCCGAGCTGAGGACTTCCTGACCTCTAGGGTGACGAGAAAGTCGTGGGGTCTCGGTCTCCGTCCTGTCCAGGTCAGGGCCCTGGGCTGGCCCTCTTGGATAGCGCAGGGAGTACCACCGGTGATACGCCTGCGCACTCGTGTCGTTCAGATATAGGATCAGCGAGGGTGGTACCAGGCGAGACATGCGGAGGGGTCCCTCCCGGCCTGAAGGATGCGGTGGCTGGGCCAGCCAACAGGTAAAATTGACTGTCGTGTGGATGCTGCGCTCACTGGAGTCCACCAGGGGCTGCAGGAGAGAGGTCACGTCGATCTCCATCCATTTGTGATTCTTCAAGGTACAGGATAGCGGAGCTGGGCTGGATCTGGACTCGTGGATGGCCAGGATGCACAGGCACGTGAGAGCAGAGGGAGGAGGGATGGAGGTGTTGAACGTGTAAAGCAGGACGGACTTGAGTAAGTGCTCCACGGCAGCCACGCGATCCAGGTTGAACTGCAGGGCGTCAGAGGGGAGCAGGCCTGGGGAGAAAAACTCACTGGTAGCATTGACTCAAAGGCCACATCAACCAAGAAATGTACTCATTACCTTGCTCATGTGACTAACTCCTCTGTACAGCATCTTTACAATAAAATAAAAAATTTAAAAATATAGGTCATGCCGGGTGCCGGTGGCGCACGCCTGTCATCCTAGCTACTCAGGAGGCTGAGATCTGAGGATCATGGTTCAAAGCCAGCCCGGGCAGGAAGGTCCATGAGACTCTTATATCCAATAAACCACTAGAAAACTGGAAGTGGCGCTGTGGCTTAAGTGGTAGAGTGCTCGCCTTGAGCTGAAGAGCGCAGGGACAGCGCCCAAGCCCAGGGTTCAAGCTCCACGACCGACACAAAAAAAAAAAAAAAAAAAAAGAGCCTCACGGACTTTCCTGATCAGGCTGGCTTTGAGCCGTGATCCTCAGCCTCCTGAGTAGCTAGGATTACAGGCGTGAACCACCAGTGCCTGGCTTCTGAGCTTCTTTTACTCAAGGCTAGCACTCTACCACTTGAGCTACAGCATCACTTCCGGCTTTTTCTGGGTATGTGATACTGAGGAATCAAATCCAGTGCTTCATGCATGCTAGACAACACTATACCACTAAGCCATATTCCTAGCCCACCATAACTAATTTGAATGGATTTTTAGTTTGTGCCAGGACTGATTGCCACTGGTGCCTGGCCAAATGGCTGTGTGTGTGTGTGTGTGTGTGTGTGTGTGTGTGTGTGTGTGTGTGTGTGTGTGTGTGTGTGTGTGTGTGTGTGTGTGTGTGTGTGTGTGCGCATGCACACCTGCATCCTAACGCTTGAATTCAGAGCCTTGGTGCTGTCCTTGAGTTTTTGTTCAAGGCCAGTTCTCTACCACTTACAGCCACAGCTCCATTTCCAGCCTTTTCTGGTAGTTAATTGGAGATAAGTCTCATGGACTTTCTTGTCCTAGCTGGCTTCAAACAGTTATCCTCAGGTCTCCGCCTCCTGAGTAGCTAGGATTGCAGGCTTGAGCTCAGGCACCTGGCTTGGATGGACTTTTTATCTCCAGTTAGTGAGACCAGCTTTGACAGTAAATATATGCTGCAGCTTCCCTCCTCACAGCTAGCTCCACACACAGAAGAGGGTAATAAGCAGGATTTTTCTTGTGGTGAATATAGGGGGAAATCATCACCATAATTTTAAAAGAAAGCTTACCAGGTTCAATAAAGGCATTCTAGCTCACACTTGTAATCCTACCCAGGCAGCTGAGATCTGAGGCTCGCAGTCTGAAGCCAGCTGGGCAGGAAAGTCTGAGACCCTTTTCTCCAATTAACCATCAGAAAACCAGAAATGGATCTGTGGCTCAAAAATGGTAGAGTACTAGCCTTGAGGACAGAAGCTCAGTTACAGGGCTCAGGCCGAGTTCAAACCCCACACTGAAAAAAAAAATGTTTTAGGTACATTTTCCTCACCAATAGTTTGGTAGAACAAAGACATGTGAACTTTCTAGTATCTTTTTTTCCAATATATTTTTTTTTGGTCAGTCATGGGGCTTGAACTCGGGGCCTGGGAGCTGTCCCTGAGATCTTATGTCAAGGCTAGCACTCTACTACTTTGAGCCACAGCTCCACTTCTGGCTTTTGAGTGGTTAACTGGAGACAAGAGTCTCATAGGGATTTTTCTACTGGCTTCAATTCGTGATCCCCAGATCTCAGCCTGGGTAGCTAGGATTATGGGCATGAGCCACTGGCACCCAGCTGTTTTTTCCAATCTTTAAAGCCACTAAATCTTTTTGTTGTTGTTGTTGTTGTTTGTTTGTGGGTTGTGGGGCCTGAACTCTGGGTCTGGGCACTGTCCCTCAGCTTTTCAGCTCAAAGCTAGCGCTCTACCACTTCAGCCACAGAGCCACTTCTGGCTTATTCTGCTTAACTGGTGCTGAGGAATCGAACCCAGGGCCTCATGCATGCTAGGCAAACTCTCTACCACTGAGCCACCTTCCTAGCCCCATCTTGTAATGAGGGCATTTAAAAAAAGAAGCCCAGTAAGACCAAATATGAGTGCTAGGTAGGGCTGTAGCTCAATGGTCGAGTGCTTACCTAGCATATTCAATCATCAGTAGCACTACCACAACCACCTGAATACATCAAGATACATCACAGTCCCGCCCCTTCCCATAACCAAGTATCTTTGGAACCCAGCATGTCAGTACACACCTGTAATCCCAGCACTTGAGAGGTTTGAAGCTCAAACACGGAGAGTTCCCAAGGCTAGTCTGGGCAACAGAGTAAACCCCTTATCTCAAAAGGTCAAAAACAAGGTGAGTTCCAGTGACTTACACCTGTAATCCTAGCTACTCGGAAAGCAGAAATTGAGAGGATCATGGTTTGAGGCCAATCCAGGCCGAAATTTCTGGAGAGATAGGACTTGGTAAAACATACTTGTCATATCGTAGCTACAATTCTAACATAGGTGGATTGTGGTCCAGGTGCCTCCATTGGCAGGAAGTCTCTATCTTTATTTTTTTTTTAATTTTTTTTTTTTGTCCAGTCGTGGGGCCTGAACTCTGGGCCTGGGCACTGTCCCTCAGCTCTTCAGCTCAAGGCTAGCGCTCTACCACTTGAGCCACAGCGCCACTTCTGGCTTTTTTCTTTTTGCTTATGTGGTGCTGAGGAATCGAACCCAGGGCCTCATGCATGCAAGGCAAGCGCTCTACCACTGAGCCACCTTCCCAGCCCAGGAAGTCTCTATCTTTAAAAACAAACAAACCCCGAAAGGCTGGGAATGTGGCTTAGTGGTACAGTACTTGCCTATCAAGAATGAAGCCCTAGGAAGTGGCGATGTAGCTCAAGTGGTAGAGCGCTCGCCTTGAGCTGAAGAGCTGAGGGACAGCGCCCAGGCCCAGAGTTCAAGCCCCACGACCGACAAAAAAAAAAAAAAAAAAAAAAGAATGAAGCCCTGGGTTCAATTCCTCAGTACCACGTCAGCAGAAAAGGCAGGAAGTGGCATTGTGGCTCAAGCAGTAGAATGGCTAGCCTTGAGCAAAAGACTCTCAGGGACAGTGCCAAGGCCCTGAGTTCAAGCCCCAGGATTGGCAACAAAACAAAAAAAAACAAAGACAGGGCTGGAGATGTGGCTCAGCAGTAAGACAGCCTGGCTAGCAAGCTGGAGAACTTGAGTTCGAACCCCAATATTGCCAAAAAAAAAAAACCCCAAATCACCGCAACTCCATAAACTTCCCTTTCCACCATTTAAGCACTTTTACATACCTGTCACCTGGTCTCCAGAAGCCTGTTTGTTCTGAGTACTGGGAGTGAAGAGCCGGACAGTGTTGTGGAGGTGACTCTTACTGGATTTCGGAACCCCCTCTTTAGTAGCATAGGCCTTATAGAGCTTCTTCATGTAGTACAGTGCTCGGGAATCTGGCTGCAGCTTAGGAGACTCACCTCGCCTATCAGACAGGACCTTGAAGAGAGGAGGAAAGAGACCGGATCTGTTTGCCCCATCTACAAGCTGTAGTAAGGACCAAGGGTCTACCTCAGCTTCAGACTCAGCATTAGCCGTAATCTTAGCTTCTTCCCCAAAAGTCTGAGAACCAAGGCTAAGATAAATAGGGCCATAGAGCCAGGCCAAGCAGCAAAACCATAGCAGGGATTTGCTGGGAAGTGCCATGGCTTGAGAGAACTAACAAGAAAAACATTTCCCCACACTGGTCATCTTCCTAAAGGGAAGGCCCTCGCTAGGTCTCTTAAATAAATTTTAGGTGCGAGAATGGATGAGCATCACTTCTGGAATCAGACCTCAAGGGTACTTAGCTGAAGATCATTTTTATCAACTCTACCGCAGTCAGCTGATCACATCCTAATTATTTAATTTGTCCTCATGAGATTCAAATATATTTGGTTATGTAGCCTATTTCCCCTTTCTCTGGCACTTACACCTGTCAAGATTGTCCATATCCTAATGGACTAGCTCTCTTGCTGAAAGTCTAAGAGAAACAGATAAATCATCTTCAAATAAAACCTCTCAGGGGGCTAGGAAGGTAGAATGCTTGCCTTGTATGCATGAGGCCCTGGGTTTGATTCCTCAGCACCATATAAGCAGAAAAGGCTGGAAGTGGCACTGTGGCTCCAGTGGTAGAGCACTAGGCTTGAGCTGAAAAGCTCAGAGACAGTGCCCAGGCCTAGAGTTAAAGCCCCATGACCAACAAAAAACAACCACCAAAAAGAACCTCTCAGCCAGAAGCTGGTGGCTTATGCCTGTAATCCTAGCTACTCAGGAGGCTGAGATCTGAGGATCGCGGTTCAAACACAGCCTAGATAGAGACCAGGCCCAAAGTTCAAGCCCCAGCATCAACAAAAAAAACAAAATTCTCAGGGTCAAGGATGTAACTCAATGTCATTGTTTGCCTAGTATGTTAGAGACACTGGCTTCCATCCCATCCCCAGGGCAAAAACAAGTACATTTTTTCCAATTTTTTTCTCTCTCTCTCTAGCTCTCTCTCCTTGCTTTCTCTCTCAAAGTCAGGGTCTGGGTGCTGTTTTGCTCAATCTACTGGAGCACTTGAGCTACATCCTTTCCTTCTAGGTTTTTGTTTTTTGTTTCTGTCAGTCATGGGGATTGAACTCTGGGCCTAGGCACTGTCCCTCAGTTCTTCACCTCAAGGCAAGCACTGTACCACTTGAGCCACAGTGCCATTTCTGGTTCTGGTGGTAAACTGGAAATAAGAGTCTCAGAGAGGGCTGGGAAGGTGGCTCAGTGGTAGAGTGCTTGCCTTGCACGCACGAGGCCCTGGGTTCAATTCCTCAGCACCAGTTAAGCAGAAAAAGCTGGAAGTGGCACTGTGGCCTAAGTGGTAGAGTGTTAGCTAGTTCGGGGTGGGGGAGGGAGTCTCACGTACTTTTCTGCCCCGGCTGGCTTTGAACCATGACCCTTAGATCTCAGCCTCCTGAGTAGCTAGGATTATAGGCATGAGCCACTGGCACCGGCTGGTTTTTGTTTGTTTGTTTTGTTTTGGCTGGTTAATTGAAGACAAGAATCTCAGAAACTTTCCTGCCCAAGCTGGCTTCAAACTTCCATCCTTAGATCTTAGCCTCCTGAGTAGCCGCCATGACAGGTGTGAGCCATCAGCTCCAGGTTCAACTCATTTTTTTTTTTTTTTTTTTGCTGGTGGTGGGGACTGAACTCTGGGCCAGGGCGCTGTCCCTCAGCTCTTCAGCTCAAGGCTAGTGCCCTACCACTTGAGCCACAGTGCCACTTCTGGCTTTTTTCTGCTTATGTGGTGCTGAGGAATTGAACCCAGGGCCTCATGCATGCAAGGCAAGCACTCTACCACTGAGCCACCTTCCCAGCCCAACAAGTAAGATTTTTTTTTAATAATATTTCTTTTTTGCTTGTTGAAATTTCCAAGGCATATGACAAAGCTGTTGTGCTGATAATATTCAGCACATGTTGGCATGCAATTCACAGTGCTGGGTTACTCTTCCTCTTGGTTAATTTTCCTCAGAACACCATTTCTCTATGTAATTATTTACTGCTGTTGGTTTGGAGAAGGGAGGAAAGGCACAATTTCTAACAGGTGAGAACCAGCTGAGCTCAACTTTTCTCAGGTGGCTTAGTATATCCTAAGCATGTGCTTAGCAAACTGCACCAGTACTTGAGCACTTTACATCTAGCCATCACGAGTTTTAAAATATAAAAATCTTGATGCCCTTACACTAGTCTGTACATTCATCTGTAGATATTTTGGCTGAAAGGTTTTTGAGATGATTGCAAATACTATTAAATAATGGATTTAAAAAATATATGTCAGGCGCTGGTGGCTCATGCCTGTACTACTACTCAGGAGGCTGAGATCTGAGGATCAAGGTTCAAAGCCAGCCTGGGAAGGAAACTCTGTGAGACTTATCTCCAATAAGCCACCAAAACACTGAAAGTAGCACTGTGGCTCAAGTGGTAGAGTGCTCCCCTTGAGCTGAAAAGCTGAGGGACAGTGCCCAGACCCAGAGTCCAAGCCCCATGTTTGCCCCCCCCCAAAAAAAAGATAGATGGAGAGAGCAAGATAGATAGATAGATAGATAGATAGATAGATAGATAGATAGATAGATAGATAGATAGATGTGGCTCACACTTAAAATCCTAGCTACTTGGAAGGCTGAAATCTGAGAATCATAGTTTGAAGCCAGCTTGGGCAGGAAAGTCTTTGAGACTCTTATCTTCAATTAATTACCAAAAAAAAACAGAAGTGAAGATGTGGCTCAAAGTGATACAGAATCAGCCTTGAGCAAAATTGATCAGTTCAAGCCCCATTACTGGCATTAAAAAAAGGGGGGGGGTTGTGGCTGGGAATGTGGCTTAGTGGTAGAGTGCTTGCCTAGAATACATGGAGCCCTAGATTTGATTCCTCAGTACCACATAAAGAGAAAAAGCTGGAGCCGGGCGCTGGTGGCTCACGCCTGTAATCCTAGCTACTCAGGAGGCTGAGATCTGAGGATCGTGGTTCAAAGCCAGCCCGGGCAGGAGAAACTGTGAGACTCCTATCTCCAATAAACCACCAGAAAACCGGAAGTGGCGCTGTAGCTCAAGTGGTAGAGCACTTGCCTTGAGCTGAAGAGCTGAGGGACAGCGCCCAGGCCCAGAGTTCAAGCCCCACGACCGACAAAAAAAAAAAAAAAAAAAAGAGAAAAAGCTGGAAGTGGCACTGTGGCTCAAGTGGTAGAGTGCTAGCCTTGAGCAAAAGAAACTCAGGAACAGTGCTCAGGCCTTGAGTTCAAGTCCCAGGACTGGCAAAAAAAAAAAAAAAAAAAAAAAGAAAAAGAAAAAGAAAATAATTAATCACTCAAATGCCTCCATTGATTTACTGAATCCTTCCCTCATCTAACTGTATTTGTTTATACCACTGATTGTACCATGACTACATTTAACAAAAATTTACCTTGGTTAAATTCCATTAGTGATACATGTATTGACACATGGGTAAATGTTTTACTTTTTAATCTTGCCATATTTTGCATGTAGTAGATATTAAAATGTACATTGAACTCAGTTAAAAATACCAGCATTTATTAGAGTATTATTGCCTTATGTGTCTGCTTTGGATCTGAAGCTAGGTTAGTTACTACTTCAGAAAACTGAGGCAAAGGTGTATCATGAAAGCTGAAAGGAGGGACTTCCTGGGAGGAGCCAATGGCTGACCCAAAATCAACCCACATTTCAATACAAGGTCTCAAACCAGTTTGTGCAGTCCCTAGATCGACAAAAGGTAAGATTACATTTGCAAAATTAAGTTTGACACCTGCAGAGCTCCACCAGTTTGCAGATATAGAATAAGCAGGGTAATAAAACACCCCAAACTGTTGAATGTGAGCTTAGTCCTAGATAATACATAACCAGCAATCTCACTGACAAACATTTACAGACCCTGGACAGAGTAGAAGAGTCAGGACAATAACACCAATATGCAGAATAGACTTAAGAGAAAACACAGGCCTACAGCTCCCTTGGGGGAGTGGAAAGAATTGGGCATCCTAACATATCCCCACCCCAGGCAAACCTTCTGGGTAGAGAAGGTAGGTGCTTTCCCTTCTGTGCCCACTAATAGCGTTTTGCCAACTGCTAGATGATGATTGGATGACTTTTATGGCTGGACCTAAAGGAATATTTATTTGCATTGCATCTTGGACAAGCCTATAGAGCCTTCCAGAAGATCCTAGGGTAGAGATTACCTTGAGAGACCTTAGAACAGCGTTCCTGATTTAATTCTTTTGGGTGCTGGTTCTGGGGCTTGAACTCAGGACCTGGATGCTGTCCCAGAGCCTTTTTGCCCAAGGCTAGCACTCTACCATTGGCGCCACAGCTACATTTCTGGCTTTTGTTGGTGGTGGTGGTGGTAGTTTATTGAAGATAAGGGTCTCAGGGACTTTCCTGCCCAGGCTGGCTTCGAACCTCCATCCTCAGATCTCAGCCTCCTGAGTAGCTAGGTTGACAGGCCTGAGCTCTTTTCACCTCTTTGCTGCCTCCCCAGCATCCAGCTGCTCCCTACCCAAGGCTCCACAGAGCCGCGGGAGAGGGGAGAGGGAGTGCTTGTGGGGGAAGGTAGGGATCCCCCACCCCACCTCCAAGTGGTCCGCTAGGCCACACCCCGCCTTCCCCACAGGCCCCTTCACCTCCTAGGCCCAGCGGACTCGGCCATTTCTCACCAGCAGGGGGACCCGCCCCGGAGACGACGCTAGGATGGTACTTTCCGGAAGTGACGTCACGGCAGCCCCGCCCCCGCCTCTACCGGAAGTGACGCGCGGAGGTCAGCGGCGGAGGACATCGCGTTCGGGTATGGGCCGGAAGGGATGAGGGGGTGTCCCCGGGAAAGGAGGATGGGGGGGGGCGGTGGCAGCGGGAGTGTGTGTGTGGGGGGGGGGGTCTGCATGAGGCCGTGGCGCACCCCGAGGCTGAGCCCCAGCGCCCTGTCTTCCCACCGGCGTCGCCCCGCAGGGTCCCCGCCAAGATGGGCCGCGAGTTCGGGAACCTGAGCCGGGTGCGGCACGTCATCTCCTACAGCCTGTCGCCCTTCGAGCAGCGCGCCTTCCCCCACTACTTCAGCAAGGGGATCCCCAACATGCTGCGGCGCATCAAGGACAACCTCCTGCGGGTGGCCCCGCGTGAGTACCGCGCATCCCCGGCGCGGGAGGCGGGAGCTGCCGACCCCGACCCCGGCCTGCCCGAGAGGCCGGGACGCTCTGACACTTGATCGCACTCAGTGACTGTCCCCGGCCTCCCCAAATGACCGGCCGAAGGTCACTTGCGGGATTCCAGCGTTCTCCCCGCGAGGTCAACCTATATCTCACTTTTCTTATCGTGGGTACAGTGTCTCGTGGGAAATGTACCGCTGGTGCCTAATGCTGACAGGTGCAGGACAGGGCGACTCCGCCCAGAACCACGGGCCCCCGGGGGGGGGGGTAGGGAATATGCCAAGGTGGTCAAGGCCAAGTGGATCTTTCATCCCACTGATGGCAATTTTTGGCGTAGTGCATAGTGAGGGGTCATCTTTATTGTAGCTTCTTGTGGAATGGATGTGTAACTTTTGATTGTTTCTTTTTGCCAGTCCTGGGGCTTGAACTCAGGGCCTGGGCACTGTCCCTGAGATTCTTTGGCTCAAAGCTAGCACGCTACCACTTGAGCCACAGCACCACTTCCCGTCTTTTCTATTTATGTAGTACTGAGGAATTGAACCCAGGGCTTCATGCATGCTCAGCGAGCACTCTACCACGAAGCCACATTCCCAGCCTGTAACTTAACCTTTCTTGACTCTAAAGTTTAAAAGTAAGTTTTGATTTTGTGCTGGTGCTGGAGCCTGGGTACTGTCCCTGAGCTTTTTTTTTTTCTTTTCTTTTTTCTTCCTCTCAAAGGCTAGTGCTCTACTACTCGAGCCATAGCTCCAATTTAAAGCTTTTTGGTGGTTCATTGGAAGTAAGAGTCTCCCAGACTTTACTGCCTGAGCTGGCTTTGAACTGTGATGCTCACATCTCAGCCTCCTGAGTAACTAGGATTACAGGCATGAGTCACCAGCACATGGACTAAAAGTAGTTTCTTAAAAGCTAGAGAGCAGAACCTGGCCTAAGTCAGACAAGAAGGACCTGTAACTCTGTCATAGGTACTCACCACTTATTCTTACTTTTGATTTTTTTTAAGCATTTGTAGGGGTTTGTCTTTTTTTTTTTTTCTATTTCAGTTGATTTTATTTTTATAAAACTGCAAGGTTATGAACACAAACTTTGAAGAATCTCCTAAGCTTTTTACATAAGTAAATTTCAAGTTCACAGTCTGTTCATTTTGAATTATTTATAATAGGAGACCTTAGTATAATATCTTAGACAAGAGGTTATTAATTCTGCAGACAGGTAATAAAATGCCAAACCTGACAAGAAGGACTCATTCTCACTTTTGATTTTTTTTTTAAAGCATTTGTAGGGGTTTATCTTATCTACACATGGGGGAACCACGAGTTTGAGAGGTCCAAGAGGAAGAATCCAGCTACCTACGAAAATGACAAATGAACAGCTTACCGGCATGAAGGTTTACTCGCTCTGAAAGACCCTTCTCTGGGAGAGGAGTCTGTATTGTTGTGTGTTGAAGATATAATAAACTTCTGGGCTGTATACACTGTTGTAACTTTACATTTTTGTAAGCAGAATCCTAAGTTTGACTACTAATAGTCTAGATTCAAGTTCATGAAGTTATACTTTTCACAAGTTCTATGCAGCTTTGTGTAGTCAGGTTTTGAGAAAGGAGTGGATAAACTCCCCCACCCCAATTCTGTAGTTTGCAAGAAAGTTGCCACAGCTAATCAATAGTGGTAGCATGGACTATGAAGAATGTTGATTCTTGGCTCTCTGCTCCCAGTATGAAGATAAGTCGGCTAACTATTGTGTGGCAAGTACTTTTGTTAGCCACACAAATGATCTTTTTGCCAGTCCTGGAGCTTGAACTCTGGGCTTGGGTGCTGCTGTCCTTGAGCTCCTTTTGCTCAAAATTAACACTCTACTATGTGAACCATAGCACTACTTCCTAGCTTTTTCTGTAATTGTCTCCCAGACTTTCCTACCTAGGCTGGCTTCAAACTCCAATCCTTGGATCTCAGCCTCTTGAGTAGTTGGGATTACAGGTGTGAGACACTGGTGCCTGGCACAAATGATCTTTTAAACTTTCTAGCAACCTTTGAACTAAGTATCATTACTATGCTCATTTTGTGTACAAGAAAACAGATACAAGTAATTTGCTGAAAATTATACAACAGTGAATGGTAGAGTCTAGCACCCAGGATATGCTCTTAAAACTATGCCATATTGCCTCTCCTCCAAAGGCAGGACTTGGTTTGAGGAGGGTCAACTGTGAATGGAGGCTGTGGGCTGATTATACCACAGAGCTGACAATGATTGCTAACTATATGTGAACTGTAAAGACTATTTTCTCTATCCCTTTGTGGAAAATGTCTATTCCTGCGCTGGAGCTGAAAGCTACCATTTAACCTTCACCTGAAGATAGTGGAAACTTCTTTTAGAATACTGGTTAGTCTACAGCAACTTTTATATCCTCTAATGTTTGACGGTTGCTGTTACCCCTTTTTTTTCCTTTAATTTTTTTCTTTTGTTGGTCATAGAGCGTGAACTCAGGGCCTGGGTACTGTCCCTGAGCTTTTTCCGCTGAAGGCTAGTGCTGTAACTTAACTTTGAGCCCACAGCACCACTTCCAGTTTTCTGCTGGCTAATTGAAGAAAAGTCTCACAGATTTTCTTGTCTGGACTGGCTTTGAACTGTGATCCTCAGATCTCAGCCTCCTGAGTAGCAAGGATTACAGACATGATGAGCCACCAATGCCCAGATTAATTTCTTTTTTTCTTTTTTAATTTGCGATTGCCTTTTGAGAACTAAAATTACTTGGCTTGCAAAAAAGACAGATATATGGGACAACCATATCTGACAATCTGGGCCCATTCCTTTAAACTCACGTTTTGGGGCTGAGAATATGGCTTAGTGGTAGAGTGCTCACCTAGCATGCATGAAGCCTTGGGTTCAATTCCTCAGTACTACATAACCCAAAACCTTCTCACTGTGATATAACCCTGAGTCTTAAGTTTCTCACCTATAACAAAAATGTGACAAAGTCCTTGAGTTGTGGCAATGATGGCATGAGGAACCTAGAAGTTTCTGGCAAGGTGGTATAGGCTAAGAACAGCTATCAAGAAAACATTTGCCTCCCCAGACATGGTCCAGTTTTCCTGTTTGTTTTTTTTTTTTTTTGGTCCAGATTAATTTCCTTGGTCTGGCTGCCAAGTCTTACAACACACGTGGATTGTAGAGTCCAGTGAGAATTTATAAAAAGCTGTGGGCCTGAATACAGTATAGCTGCCCCTATCCTGGTCACACAGCATTTCAGCTGGTTCACCTCCAAGGAGGACTGCTTACCTTGATTCCTCTTCACCTTACTGGACTTGTTCTACAGTTATTGTTGGTTCTTTGACTCCTTTATATGCCAGAGTGCTCTTCGGAGACCACCTGAGGGTCTGAGATTCCACTTATGGCTCAGTTTGTTAAAGGATGCGTTCAAAGCTGGACACCTGTAATCCTAGCTACTCAGGAGGCTGAGATCTAAGGATTGTAGTTCAAAGCCAGCCTAGGCAAGAAAGTCTGACTTTTATCAACCACCAAAACACCATAGGTAGCACTGTGGCTCAAGTGGTAGAGTGTTAGTCTTAATCACAAAAGCTTAGGGACAGCTCCCAGGTCCTGAGTTCAAGCCATCTGACACACCAAAAAAAAAAAAAAAGATGCTTTCCACTTGTCTGGAGGAGGGACTTCTCTCTGGAACTTGGGAGCGTGGATCTGGTACCAGCTGGAGACATGGGTGTGGGGGATGTGGTGGCTAGGTATCAGTATAGATAATCAGGGGTCACTTTAGGGACTATTTGTAGGAATTTACAAAGGACACCTTCAGGTAAGTTTTTTGTGTCAGTACTTGGGTTTGCTGTCCCTGAGCTTTTGTGCTCAATGCTAGTGGCTCTACCACTTGAGCCAAGTACCATTTCCAGCTCTATTTGGTGGTTCAGTGGACTTAAGAGTCTCAGACTTGGGCTGGGAAGGTGGTACAGTGGTAGAGCGCTTGCCTTGCATGCATGAGGCCCTGGGTTCGATTCCTCAGCACCACATAAGAAAAAAAAAATCCGGAAGTGGCGCTGTGGCTCAAGTGGTAGAGCTCTAGCCTTGAGCTGAAGAGCTGAGGGACAGCACCCAGACCCAGAGTTCAGGCCCCACGACCAGGCCCCCCCCCCCCCAAAAAAAAAAAAAAGTCTCGACTTTCCTGCTCAGGCTAGCTTGGTACCACAATCCTCAGATCTCAGCCTCCTGAGTAGCTAGGATTACAGGCGTGAGCTACCAGCACCTGACTTCAGGAAAGCCTCTTAAAGGATGCACAACTGCTGTGGGCCTTGATGCCATGGCCTGCCCACCTGGAGCTTACAGCCTTAGATGTGGTGCTTACTTGCTATACCATTTGCTCTATTACTTCCCCAGTGTTCCTGCCCCACCAGGGCAGTCTGCCAACATGGTACCCAAGATGGAGGTCCAGAAGTATGCCAGTTTCAGCCAGCAAAACAGCAAATATACTTTGACCTTTGGTTAGAAATTTTACCTGCAAAAGTGTTCCCATTTCAAAGTCCTTTCATTTTCTTCTGTTCAACCAGCACTCAAATGCAGTATCTGATGCTTGCTTTTGCTCATTGGCTGGTGCTCTACCACCTGAGCCACACCTCCTACCCCTCAAAGTCTTTTCATCTTTTAGTAGGCATCTCCTGTTGAAAAGATAGAAGAAGGGGCTGGGAATGTGGCTCAGTGGTAGAGTGTTTGCCTAGCATGCATGAAGCCCTGGGTTCGATTCCTCAGTACCCCAAAAAGAGAAAAAGCTGGAAGTGACTCTGTGGCTCAAGTGGTAGAGTACTAGCGTTGAGCAAAAGAAGCTCAGGGACAGTGTCCCAGCTCTGAGTTCAATCCCCAGGACTGGTTTAAAAAAAAAAAAAGAAGAAGAAAAAGTTCCAGGTTACCACCAAGTCCTAATGATCTCGCCACCTATAAAGTACTTAAGTCAGCTGCTCATGTACCCACACCCTTTCATCCTAGGGCTTACCTCTGAAGCAGAAAGTCCCAGGAGTGATATCCAGAGCAGCAATCAAACCTGCTTCAGTGTTATTTTCTTCATGTAAATTAATCATTGGAACCCCCAAATGACAGTGCCCTGGAGGCTTGAGATCTACTGCCACCTCACTGGCAGAGTTAAGCTAGGGAAAGGGCTGGCCTAAGGTGAGGAATATTTTACTAGTTCCCTGAGAGAGAAAGAGGGGGGTGGGGAGAGAGAGAGTGTGTGTGTGTGCGCGTGCACGCGCCAACCAGTCCTGGGCTTGAACTCAGGGTCTAGATGCTGTCTCTGAGCTTCTTTAGCCACAGCACCACTTCTGGCTTTTTCTGAGTAGTTTATTGGTGATAAGAGTCTGTTGGACTTTTCTGCCTAGGCTAGCTTTGAACTGCAACCCTCAGATCTCAATCTCCTGAGTAATCAGGATTATAGACATGAGCCATCATGCCCAGCTAACATGTGGTTTTTTATTCAGTCAGTGAGATACTTGATTGTTGCTGAGAAACTATGCTTTTTTTTTTTAATCTCTCCCTCAACTTTAAGAATAGATTTTTATAGTCTAGCCTCAAGGTAAGGAATGGCTATGGGTAATTGCTCAATTCAGCTAACTGTTGTTTTTTTCTCCCTCCCTCCCTTCCTTCCTTCCTTCCTTCCTCCTTCCCTCCCTCCCTTCCTTCCTTCCTTCCTTCCTTTCTTCCTTCCTTTCTCTCCTTTCTTGTGCCAGTAAATGGAGCTTGAACTCATAGCCTCACACTCTCTCAAGGTTTTTTCATTCATGGCTGGTGCTCTACCACTTGAGCCATGCCTCCACTTCTAGTCTTTTGCTGGGTCATTAGAGATAAGCCAGGTTTTTCTGCCTGGGGTGGTCTCAAGTCTCCATCCTCAGATCTCAACTTCCTGAGCAATTATGGTTATAGATGAGAGCCATAGATTGGTTCCTGGCCCCAGGTGTCCTCCTTTTGGGAGGATGTAGATAGAAGTTTGAGTCATGAAGGCTTTGGCAGCGTTGCACCCATGAGGCCTTTTTCCCAAGCACAGGGCCCCCTGGCTTCAGGCACTTTTCCTCCACTCTGGTATTGGCTTTATAGATGAACACAGAAGGCTAGTGTGCTTTTGTTCAGAACATAGGCAAGACAGAAACGGTGGGTTTAGGAGACCACTCCTATAATAGATGCTATGCATGTCCCTGCAGGCTGGGTTGGGGGGGCTGGCATTAAGCCCACAGCCCCACTGGTTCTAGGACGTCACGTTGCCCAGCCTTGTTTATCTAACCAAATTTGTGTTCTTACTCAATGTTCACTAGGTCACCACACAGCCTCTCCCTAACCCTGCAAAAGCTTTTTCCATAGTCTCTTACCTGGGGTCATTCAGTATCCACCACCAGGGGATAAAAGGAGGGAGCAAGCTAACTCATCCTGAGTTTCTATGGTTTGTCATATAGACTTTGGCTCTTCCTCTTCCTTCTGCTCTTCTTCCTCGATCTTCCTCCTTCTCCTCCTTCCTTCTTTTGTGTGTGTGTGCACCAGCCCTGGGGACTTGAATTCAAAGCCTGGGCACTGCCCCTGAACTTTTTTACTCCAGCCTAGTGTTCTACCACTTGAGGCCACAGCTCCACTTCCAGTTTTTTGCTGGTTAGAAGGGTCTCATGAGCCGGGCGCTGGTGGCTCAAGCCTGTAATCCTAGCTACTGAGGAGGCTGAGATCTTAAGATCATGGTTCAAAGCCAGCCCAGGCAGTAAAGTCCAAGAGACTCTTATCTCCAATTAACCACCAGAAAACCAGAAGTGGCACTGTGGCTCAAGTGGTAGAGTGCTAGCCTTGAGCTGAAGAGCTGAAAGACAGCGCCCAGGCCCAGAGTACAAGCCCCACGAAGTGGAGGTGGGAAGTCTTATGAACTTGTATGTCCAGCTGGCACTGAATCATGACCCTCAGATCTCAGCCTCCTAAGTAGTAGCTAGGGTTACAGGTGTGAGCCACAGGTACATGTCTAAGGCCTGCTTCTTGATGATTCTAAATTTAGGACCTCCATGGTCCCGAGAGAACTAGAATCAGGGCCAGCAAATGTATGGAGTCACATCCCATACATCATGAGACCATGCTCTTCTCCCTGGGAGAAGCTCCCTCTTCCTTGCTGTAGGATTGGTAATGATCCTCCATTCCTGCTGGGAGGTAAAGGGAACAGGCAAGCTCTTCCCCAAATATCCAACCTTAGGAGCTTTGAGAAGAGGTGTTAGCCAAGTTTCCAGTGAGATACTAGGCAGGCAGATTAAAAGAAAAAATCTTGGGGCTAGGAAGGTGGCTCAGTGGTAGAATACTTGCATGCATGAGGCCGTGAGTTCAATTCCTCAGCACCACATGAGCAGAAAAAGCCAAAGTGGCACTGTGGCTCAAATGGTAGAGCGCTAGCCTTGAGCTGAAGAGCTGAGAGACAGCACTCAGGCCCAGAGTTCAGGACCCACGACCACCAACAACAACAAAAAAAAATCTTGTTGCATTTCTCTTATCCTTTCATGGAGATCTCAAATCTCCCTATGCAGAAGTCAGCTTTCCTCTCAAATGTATTAAAAAATGCTCATAATCAACACTGGAGAAGATGCTCTTATAATCCCAGCACTTGAGAGGCTAAGGCCTCTTGAATCTTTGAGTTAGAGACCAGCCTGGGCTACTTGGCAAAACTCTCTGCCTTCAGAAACAATGAAAATGATAAAATTCCAGGTTACTCAATGAGTACCCTCCTTCACTACTCAGGGTTTGAATGTATATCCTCTTTTGGTCTAGATTCCTACTAAGGTTCACGAATATTGAGCTTTAGAGTTAGCTTTATGCCTGTTCCCCTAAGGCTGCTCTGCCAAAACCCAACCATCTATACTGGAAGTAAAGCCTGTATATAATTCAATGTTGTGACTATATAAGCTCTTACACCAATTTCACAATTCCCATTACCATCTCATTCACAGGTCCTTGAAAAACCCAAACCCCAACATGTCATTATTCAACTCACCTATGGCTCCAATAAATCCCACCAGAATGGGTTGCCATTTCCCTTGGCAGGCCGCATGGATACCAGGACTGAGTTGTCCACAGCAGGGTCTTCACTGTGGGAGGATCAGCTGATGCCCCATCATCAGAGTGATGGCTCCTGTATGCCAATGAGGGACCCCTGACCCTGTAGGCTGATGAGGTATCTTCCCACAGGAGAGAGAAGAGCCATATACAATAGTCCAGTGCTTCCTGCCTAGACAAATATTCAGAGAGGTCAACCTTATTTCTGAAGACTGTTTTGACTAGTGAAAATAGTTGAGCTATTTTGAGACTTTTTTGGTCTCTCCCTCCCTTCCCCCCGCCTCCCTCCTCCTGTACAGCTGGGAATTGAACCCTGGGCCTCCTACATGCTAACACTCCACCCCTCCCCCACCTCGCCTGAGCTATTTTTGAAATATGGCCAGATGCCTAATCTCCCTTCGTGGTTTCACGTGGCTTCCAAAGAGGAGGGGCAGGGCTGACTCCTGATCAAATGGGTGAGAGAGTCCAGGCCAGCAACACAATCATTCAAAGTCCAGATGAGGGATCAGTAAATGCAACGTGCCTCAAAGGTAGCCCTGAACACATGCCTCGGGTAGATATTAACTTATTAAATCGATCCTGATTACAAATATAAACTTTGTCCAATCTCACCTGGCAAGCAGGAGAAAGGTAGATGTCTGTCTATAAAAAGGGAAATGCTAAGTGTTCCTGGCTTTCAGGCTTTAGCATCTTCTCTCTGCCAAGATGTGGCACCTCAAACTTTTTGCAGTGCTCATGATCTGCTTGCTGATGCTGGGTGAGGTAAGGAAGGGCCCTGTGTAGGCTTGGACATGGTGGGATTTTTGTGTGGCTAGTCCTGGGGGTTTAACTCTGGGTCTGGGCACTGTCCCTGAGCTTCTTTGTGCCCAAGGTTGTATTCTATCCCTTGAGCTACATACAGCTCCACTTCCATCTTTTTCATGGGTCATTAGAGATGAAGAGTCTTAACACTTTCCTGCCTGGGCTGGCTTTGAACTGCAATCTTTAGATCTCAGCCTCTTGAGTAGCTAGGATTATGGGTGTGACCCATTTGGTACCCAGCTTGGTGGCAGTAGGATTTTAAGTAGAACTTGTAAGTCAGACTTGGGTCTTGAGGAATGGCTCCTGTTGAGTCTCCAGTGTTGTAGATGTGTGTAGTGGAGGGCATCAAACATCCACACTTGAATCTTTCTTCTATAGGCAAATGGCTCCCCGGTACCAGAACTGAGTTCAGCAAAGAGACGACCACGGAGAATGACACCTTTTTGGAGAGGGGTTTCTCTCAGACCTATTGGAGCCTCCTGTCGGGATGATTCTGAGTGCATCACAAGGTTATGCAGGTACTACGCCACAAATCTGGGTGCAGGGCTGAGCCAGAAAGGCCTGGAAAAGTGGGAAGGGGCAAGAATAGAGATCCAAGAAGAGCTTGGGATGTTGGGGTGCTAAGGCTGAGGCAGTCAGCTGCACAGAGAAGCCCTTGGGTATGAAAAACCAAGGTCCACTCCAGGTTCCTTTCCTTGGGCTGGATAGATCAAAGACTGGGCTCTGCTAGATCTAGTTCTTAAAAACCACCATTTTTCTCCTCTAGAAAAAGACGCTGCTCCTTAAGTGTGGCCCAGGAATAACGCCCATCCTAGGGGAAGAAGAGACAGCCGTGACCTCCAATGCTCCGTTCTATGGAATATTGATGAACTGCATTTTGGCTGGAGATACTTAAGTGAAGCAATCTTGTGTTTTTAATATTTAAAAGATGCATGCTTTCGACTGGTCTCCATTTTCTTCTTGGTATATTGATGTGTGGATAACAAATATGTCTATTTTAAGTTTATTTTTCTATGGATACTATTAAATAACTCAAATAGAAATGCTGGCAGTCTGACTTCAAACTTGAAAGGCTTCAACTTTGTAAAGTACAGGAAAAAGAAAATTAAAAACTTGGGGTCTCAGGCCAGGTAAAGACTGTATTCCTGAGAAGGTATCATATTCCTACCTCCTGTCATTCACTTTAGCAAAGGAATATTGAGGGCTGGGAATGTGGCTTAGTGGTAGAGTGCTTGCCTAGCATGCATGAAGTCCTGGGTTCAATTCCTCAGTATCACATACACAGAAAAATCCAGAAGTGACGCTGTAGCTCAAGTGGTAGAGTGCTAGCCCTGAGCAAAAGAAGCTCAGACAGTGCCCAGGCCCTGAGTTAAAGCCCCAGAACTAGCAAAAAAAAAGAAGAAAAAAAAAAAAACTAGCACTGCCCAATAATGATGTGTTTTCTCTGTCTGGAAAGTGTGGTTAACAGATTTTTACTGGGTACCAGTGGCTCACACCTGTAATCCTCGCTACTCAGCAGGCTGAGATTTGAGAATCATAGTTCCAGACAGGAAAGCCTGTGAGACTTTTTTTGTGTGTGTCAGTTGTGGGGCTTGAACTCAGGGCCTAGGCTCTGTCCCTGAGCCTCTTTTGCTCAATGCTAGGACTTTACCACTTGAGCCTCAGTACCACTTCTAGTTTTTGAATGGTTAATTGGAGAAGTGTCTCGGGGACTTTTCTGCCCAGCTGGCTTCAAAGCATGGTCCTCAGATCTCAGGCTCCTGAGTAGCTAGGATGACCAGCTGTGAGCGACCGGCGCTTGGCTTCCATGAGACTATCTCCAATTAACTACATGGTAACTGGAAGTGACACTGTGGCCCAAATTGGTAGAGCACTAGACTTGGGCGAAAAAGTTCGGAGACAGACCCGGGCCCTGAATTCAAGTTTCATGACTACAAGTTAACATCTTCAAAAGCCTTAAAAAGAACATAATGGGCCAGGTGCTGGTGGTTCACACTCATAATACTAGCTACTTGGGAGGCTGAGATCTGTGGATCATGGTTTGAAGCCTGCCTGGACAGGAAAGCCTGTGAGATTCTTATCGCCAGTTAACCACGAAAAAGCCAGAAGGGAAGCTGTGGCTCAAGTGGTAGAGCACTAGCCTTGAGCAAAAAAAAAAAAAAAAAAAGCTCAGGGACAGCACCCAGGCCCTAGGCTGGCAAAACAAAACAATGAGTTAATATGGCAAGACCCTAAGTTGTGGCCCTGCCTTCTGGATCTTCATTCCATATAAAAGTGTCAAGATGGGCCAGGGTGGCCCTTGCTGCCTGATGTGTGATTTTGTCTACGCCTCTCTGAACATGAAAGCAGAACTCAAGGAAAAATCTAGTTTAATAAAGGGATAAAAATCCACGCCACTGAAAACATCAAAAGGGATTTGAGATTTTTTCAGGTAAGGTGATAGTGATGTTATGCACAAGGACCCAGGACCAGTATGCTGTAACAAGTAAATGTGACGTGCTGGGGGGTGTGGGGGGGAGGGGGAACCAGACTCAGTACAGAACCCTAAAATACAAAACAAGCTGCTGCATGCAAAGGGTAAGGAGCTGGGGTGTAAAGAGAACAGTGTTTATAAACTTTCATACAGAAAATCTATTTGATATTTATTAAACTTAGTTTCTCCAGCTATGGTTTGGCATTATACAAAGCATCTTAATGACACAGTAGAGTTAAAAAGATTTTTACAAATTGAAATGTGATACCCTTGTCTCCAAATATTTTAATTGCCATAAATTTGTTTAAAAATACACATTAAACGCATGTTTGACACTCTAAACTTTCTATAATCTCAATACCACAAAATACATATAATATACTATACAGATGTGGAAAAATCTAGTTAGTATATAATACTTTGCTCACCATTAACAGCTTTATTATGTGAAATGCACATACTGACTTAGAAATCCTAGCTTCTGAGCCCCAAAGTACCTCTAAAATTTTAATGTATTGCAACAAATAAAATCACAGTATATAATTGAAATTTTGGTTGCAAATGTCAGATGCCTAAATATTCTGAATAAAAGAAATGTAAAATGAAGTTTTCGATCATGTACAAAACAAAGGCATCCTATTTAAGTCATTAACAGTACCTTTCTGTGGAACCAACAGACTTATTGTTTGTCAATAGTGTTACCTCCCCTCTAACCCCCCCCACCCATATCAAATCATTATTTACCAAATAATTTTAAATTCAAATAAAAGGATTTTCAATAAATATATAAGCATTTCTATCCTCCATATACAAAATTTCTTAAAACCATTCAAAACGGAGGCTAGAAATTTTCTTAACTGTGCTTACCAACCCCACATCTGGCCCTCACTGAGCCATCTCTGTTGGTGAGCGCTGCTCCCCGCCCCCCTTTTAAATCCCAGTACTGTTGAATGCTCATGTCAGTGATTGGCCAGGTGTGTGCATGAAGTTGTAAAATGGGGACACTTCTTGAACAGCAACAACAAACTCAACAATATGGATTCATCATGGCATTGACTTGAAAGGCAGCATTTCCAAATAGATACTTTCCAGATAGGGACATAGTAGGTAGAGAATTCCAATAGTGAAAAACTGAGAAGAAACCCTACATGGAAGCAGTATGAGGCAAAAACTAAATGTTACTAGAATTTCTGGCTGGGAGCTTTTCTAAAATGCTCACTTAAAAGACGGCTTTCTTTCTCAAAATGGCAACTGACAGTTAGCTGAAGAATGGTAGCAAGGAGAGGTCCATGCAGACATTCCTGAAAACCAGTTCTTTACATGATGGCTATTTAGGCTGCTATTTTAGGATACTTAATTGTCTTTCTGACTTGGCTGAGAACCGGAATACCCTATTCTGCAACCAAATTCCATTAAAACCAGAGTTTGCTCCTCTTTCTATTCTCGGTTCTAGAGACAGCAAAGTTTTTACTGTTGTTGTTTTTGGTGGTATTAGGGTGTGAATTAAGAACCTCAAACTTGCTAACTCAAGTGCCCTATCACTTGAGCGATACATCAACCCCCACGTTCCTTTTAATTAACCAACTACGGGGTTTATATGAAATATCATTAGTAGATGAGTATGCCTTTATTAACTCTTAATAACTGACTTCCTATCACTTGCTAGCTTGGTTTTAGGGCCTGGAAGTCCTAACTCAATTTTTCCGTTAGCAAATATATGAAAGGTATGTTGTCAAACATAACTATTTTGGCCTTTTGTCACTGTTATCTTCTAAGTCATTCAGTTTCAATGATTATTTCTTCCATCTTCTATTTACTGAATAGCAACCTTATGTGCGTAATATTATTATTGGGAGAAAGTCTGCCTCTCACACACTGATATGTGAAGCTGAAATGAAGTCTGCATTGCATGGAACCAGGGAATGGGGAATATGAGTTACAGGAGTCTACATGGATTTGAAATGCTCTGGCTCCCCAAGTTACTTAGGCTTTTATTATATTTTTTGTTTTTTAAAGCATCATCACAATCTGCCTAAAACAGGCATCCCCAGTACCAGTAAATGTTCCTGGGACCCAAACGCCTATAAATAGACTCCTATTATAAATCAAAATACATAAGCTTTTTTGTTTAATTAGCTACTGGAAAATTAAATCCTTCCCACCCTGTAAGAGCCCTGTATTATACTACATAAGGGCTCAAATATATTTTAAAAGTTAATTTACTACAAATCATAGTAATTAAGCTTTAACAATCTAAAGGAATACACATTGCACCCTTGAACATTAATATTCAAGGTATTAACAAGAAAGTGTCTTAGATCAATTTAATAAATAATGTGGAAATAGTTGCACTAAGCTAAAATACTAAACACACACATTTGGACAAACTAATTTCATGTTTTCATACATACATACATATATATATATATATAAAGTGTGTATGTGTACATAATTTTTAAGATCCAAAGTTGTATACCTTTATACCTAGAAGAGTGCACAGCATAAGCCTCCTCAACACAGCTAGACATCACTAGCTGCTCTGAAACTCCACCGAGCCCTGGCCCCAGGACCAGCGCTTAGAACCAGATGTCTCACTATGCAAGCTCACTCACTCATTGAACACCAAGGTACCAAAGTTTCTGCCATTAAATACAAAATGATCTAGCTGATCTAGCTGATTCAAACCTTGAATGGAAAGAAACGATAATTAAAAACAACAGCAAAACAAACAAACAAACAAAAGAACCCACAGTGAAATCTACTAAAGCCACAAGTGTGTCATTCAAAGTGCAGCCTAGAGGTCTATGGATCCCTAGTGCAAGAGTTCCCCAGGAAACAAACAAACAGAAAAAAAAAGGCGTGTGTGGGCACGTACACACATTAAATTGTTTTTTATACTGGAGAATTAATCAGTAGTGGTCAATCTTCTTTGTTCTTCAACAGCTGTAGCTGTGCAGGTATCTGAAGTATGCACTGTTTATGGTCACTTCTTGACTCCTTGTCAAGAAAAAGGACAAGGAAAGGGCTGGATGCTTTGCAGCCAGACTGGGGCCTGAGGCTGAGCTGTGCAAGCTTGAATCGCCTAGAAGAGAGGCCTTCCCACCCCCTCCCTAGCCCAGCCTAACCTGGGCAAAACTACTGTGGCAATGTGATCCACTGCAGCTGGTCTGCTGGTTGCCTGAAGAGTCCAGTAGTGCAGGTTGCTGCCTCCTGGCATACAAGTGTGGTCTTAAAGAGCAGTCAACAGAGTAACTTTTAAAATAGTTGCTATTTCTGTAGTTAACTGGATACTAGATACAAGTCTTAGACTAAGTAAGTTTGTAGCCACTTGTCAAATTCAGGTTTAAATGGTTGGAAAACACCAAGGACCCCTCTACTGAGGTGGGAGGAATGGTCACCTGTAAGAGAGTCCAAGGTAGGTGGCTGGAGGAGACGATGCAGACTGGACATCTGAGGCGACAGACACAGAGGAGGAGGACGAGTCTCACAGTCTACAACATTGACAATTCAATTACTTAGGATTTTGATCCATTGCCCCCTTCCACAATGAAAAGCTGTTTAACACGTTCTCCAAGAATTAATACAGTTTTTGAGAGAAAATATCTTAGGGCAGCACCATAAAACACATAGGAAACTCTGCTTAAACACCACAGCACTGTGACTCTGAATGCTCCCACTGCCTCCAGGCAGGACACACAAGAGGATAGAATGTACTGGAATCCAGAGGTGCCCTGTTGGCTGTGGCTGCTGAAGCCTAAAAAACCTAAGAACCTTTGCTCCTTCCACTTTTAGCTGAAGCCTAAAAAAACCTAAGAACCTTTGCTCCTTCCACTTTTAGGACATCATTACAAATCAAGGAATTAAGAGTTAGAGAAATCAGAGGACAGGACATAAATATATTTAGTTAACCAGCCTCATGTCTTACTAAATGACTATTGTGATTGCTGAGAAGTTGTCCTCTGAAGAGAAACTGTTCCTGGAACACATTAAACTAGAAAAATACCAGAAGCAATTTCTCTACAGGAAAACAAGGTAAATTCATCTTAATTTGTAGATCTCAATCTTCAAATGATATGTAAAAATAACGAGGTACGAGACGATTGAGCAGCTCTATAGTAAGTCTGAGGCTGCAGGACAATGAAAGTTCACCAGCTTCATGTAGAAGATAGACAGATGTGGTGAATCTGATCAAAGTTTAAGTATCACAATGAAACCCCTTGTACAATTTACACTAATTAAAAAAAAACAAGGAAAGAGAAAAGTTCACTAAGCTTCAGAAATAAGTTTAAAAGACTCACTGCACCACGGGAACTTGGGAGAATTTTCTATCCCTTTTACCCCTTTTCCTATTTCAAGTCTTAGCAATTATCTACAAGTAGTACGGCAATCCTTTGTCCAATTGGATGGATTCTTTTTTAGAATGAGAACAAGTTATTTTTTTAAGCAGCATTATCCAATTGGTTAGACTACGTCATATACCAAAACATGAGTTTTTCTGAAATTAAATCCTTACATGACTTTAAAAGAAGCTTTAAATGAAAGAATTTTAAATTATTACTCTAGAGGACCAACCATGTATAGATCTAGTCCTAATGTAAAACATCATCTGTAAACAATCTGGAGAGTCTTCCATTTAAAGGTAAGATTTAAGGCACGCCAAACGTGATAGGGGCACTAAAAACAAAGTACAGAGGAAGATATATTTCTCACTCTTGAGTCCTATGTGCACCTTGTCGGGAAAGGTACTTTGATATATGTTTCTTACAGAGCTGCCTTCTTAAATTCTACCCTTGCTCTCTTCCCCTTTCCAAGAGAACTCATATTGAACCAAGTTAGGTACACTTTTCTAGTGTGAATTTTCTGATTCCATCAGAAACATGCATCACTGATGAAGGCGTTTAAAAAGGGGAAACTCATCATCCCAACGTGAGGCATGAGAACTGTTGGCTATACAGTGGAAGCAGATACACCGAAGCGCCTGTCCACTTCCATATCAGTCCCTGCAAGCTCTTTCTTCAGGAGCGTCACACTCTACTGTGGGGGAAAAATCTGAAAAGAGATCATTAACCTTTAAACATCATCAACTGAAGAGACATAGGCAGCAACCCCCATTGGGTTGGAGCAATTTTGTTTTTGAACAAGAGTAACTTATTCTGCTTCAATTAAGTGTCAAATAACTAGCAACAAAAATGAACACCTGGTCCTAATAAAATTCATAGTTTAAGATTGTCCTTTTATGATACCTTTCAATATGATATATTCCTAGAAAGTTTTATACCTGCTCTTTTGTAATGCATTAAAAGCATGTTATAGTCACCTTGTGATTGGTGTAGTGTTATTAACATGTTCACAGTTTTTGAAATAATGCATATCAAATCAGACATATTTCATTTTACAACCACATACAATGCCATTTCATATTTAAATGATCTTTCATGTGTAGAGGAATAACTGTAACACTAAGCATAAATTCTACAATAATAAAATTGTAGTTAAGAACTGAAATAATAGATAGAACGTGTAGAAAGAACACGTCCCTATTTTAGATGAATCAACTCTCACTCTTGGTAGAGCGACCACAAAAAGACATTAGGTAACAAAACTCCCCAAATACATAAATAAAAAGGCCTATATTAGATTTACACTAAATATTCAACAGAATAAATTTATAGTCAAAAAATAAGTTTTAAAGAAGCCCCAGTCTGGGAACTTAAAAATATTAAAATAAATAATTTTCACTTGATTAATTACGAATTGCAACTGGAACTTCAATCTTCTTACGAGATCAATAAAACTACCTTATCAATGTGCTGCAGACTGAAAAGCAATTAAATAAGTTTTTCACACTGGGAATACTGAAGGGGTCAATTGATATGATGGCTTTGGGTTATAAAAAACAACACATAAACCAAGGAGGAGAAACCATTCCTCATTCTTAGTGTCGACTAGGTGGCATGTTATGGCAGTTTTCCTTCGTGATGTGACACAGTGTTGTGGAGAAAATCAGAGGCAACGAGAATGTGTTCAGTTCAAGATATCAACTTGGCATCCTGGCGAAGCCAGTGTAGTCCCTGCCGGGTATAACGAGCTAGATCTGTCATGATGCTTGCATTAAAGATGAGAGGACCCATTACTTTATCCAGTTCAGCAAAGAATTCTAGAAAATGAAAAACCATTCATTAACATCAATCCCAAAACATTCTTAATCATTAATTAAAAATGTTCAATCTAGACTGTAAAATAGCATCTGCATGAAGTAAAAGGCATGACTTCACCTGCCTTATGAAACTCTAATAATCCCTCTGCATATTACCTTTATAATAATCAAATATTTATTTATTTATTAATTTATTTATGCCAGTCCTGGGGCCTGAACTCTGGGCCTGAACACTGTCCCTTAGCTCTTCAGCTCGAGGATAGCACTCTACCACTTGAGCCATAGCACCACTTCCGGATTTTTCTGCTTATGTGGTGCTGAGGAATTGAACCCAGGGTCTCATGCATGCAAGGCAAGCACTCTACCTTTCCAGCCACCTTTCCAGCCCTCAAAATATTTTTTAAAAGTAGCCTTCCTACACTGAATGACTTGGTTATGTTTTAGAATAAAGCATTAAAGTCTCTTGTTATATTGTTCTATAAGTTATACAACATTTTAAACAGAATGCATAGTCAGGAATTGTTATACATACATCTTGAAAATGGATGTGCCACTCACATGCAACAAACTCTTTGATTATACAAAATATTCTTTATGCACTGTTTTTGTGTAAGAGTTCAAGCCCCACAACTGACAAAAAAGAAAGAAAGAAAGAAAGAAAGAAAGAAAGAAAGAAAGAAAGAAAGAAAGAAAGAAGTAGTGCTGGGTAATCACACTTGCAATTCTAGCTAATTCATGAGGCTGAGATCTGAGAAACATGGTCTGAAGCTGGGTGATAGTGATTCACACCTGTAATTCTAGCTACTCAGGAAGCTGAGATCTGAGAAGCATGGTTCAAAGCCAGCCCAGACATGAAGTAACATGAAGACTCATCTCCAATTAACCACCAGAAAGCCAGAAGTGGAGCTGTAGCTCAAGTGATAGAGCTTTAGCCTTGAGCTAAAAATCCTAAGGAACAGTGCCTAAGCTCTGAGTTCAAGCCTCAATACCAGCACACATGTGTATACACATATAAATAAATTCAATTATATTTAGTATGATTACGAAGCAAAAGAGATTAATAGCAAAGTGATTATGATTAACTATAAGCTAGGTGATAAATGAAATACCTATCAGATAAGTAATTACAAAAGATTCCTTTTACCAATTACAATGCTCAAACCTTCTCCCAGCACCCTACCTACCTTTTTGCTCTTTGGAAAGCTGTTCAGCTTGGTCCCAAATTTCGGTGGCATAGAGGAAATTAGAGGTAACCTGAACGTAGCTGGCTGCCATCTGGTGGATCTTCTGCGGAATGGCCACGGAAGAACCACTTGCTGAAGCACTACTGCCTCCAGAGGAGTAACTTCCAGAATTGCCTGGTGACAGCTTTGGGGAAACTGGGGAAGGCATCCCAACAGCTTTGCTACACATGGAAAAAAAGGAAGCATGTTCATATAGACACAGTGAACTTAGGAAATCAATGTACTACTAGATCTTCCTACGTGAAGGCTTTTAGAATCTAAACATTCATTTAGGCCAGAGGGGCTCCCAGAGAACAATTTCTTCGAAAGTACTGAAGGCCACTGGGAGTTAGAGGGGGCTGCCATCCCAGACTCATCTACTTACTGCTGGCACTCTACCACTTGAATCACAATTCTACTTCTAGCTTTCTGCTGGTTAGTGGATGTAAAGTCTCAAATATTTGTCTGCCCTGGCTTCAACCCTCTATTCAGATATCAGCCTTTGGAGCAGCTAGGAGTTTTTCTTTCTTGTTCTGTGTCTGGGCTCTGTCCCTGAGTACCTTTGTGCTCAAGGCTAGTGTTCTATCACTTGAGCCACAGCTCCACTTCCAGCTTTTTCTGTGATTAATTGGAAATGAAGAGTCCCACAGACTCTCCTGCCTGGCCTGGCTTTGTACTGTAATCCTTAAATCTCAGCCTCCTGAGAAGCTAGGATTACAGGTGTGAGCCACCAGTGCCCAGCCTGAACCTGGGCTTTTAATTGTGAGCAATAAGCACCAGGCTTCTAGATCTTTTGTTTTAATAAGTGGCACAGAACAAGAGATTTAAAAAAAAAAAACCCTCACAAGTCACACCTTATAATGAGAGCTTCAAATCTCAAGAAGTCAGGATCCTTCACTCCCAGGTCAACACACGTTCCATCTCTTCAGGCATGCAATTATATACTTTTCCAATTGTTTTACAAAAGGTTGGATGTAATTCACAACCCCCCAAACTGTGACAGTATGTGAGAACGACGATGCTCAGATCTCAGCCTCCTGAGTAGCTAGGATTACAGGCATAAGCCACTGGCTCCTGGCTCTTTTTTATTTTTTTCTTTAAAGCCACATCCCCAATTTCTTACAAATTCATTAATTTGTAAGAAAATAATCATTTTTCCCTTACCCATTTTAATATTATACATAAACCTGTCAAAAATAGTATTTTATAGAAAAATTTTTTACCTACCTTCCCAAACCAGGAGATGGTGCTTGAGAATTATTATAAGAATTCTGTAGGGAAAAAAATGTACTTAAATATTTAAAAGAAAACAATCACTACTTACAAAGTATGAAATATATTAAACAATTTGGACTAGATCTTGATTTTATGCTTTATAAATTTAAGAACCAAAATGCATGTGTGTATGTGTGTGTATGTAAATGCACAAAAGTTATTAGGTGAGTGCAGGTATGTTCTAGAAGACTTCACAGAAGACACAAGGAAGCAATAAGTAACACTGAGTCATTGATAAAGGGGAGAGGACAGGAATGACTCATACTATGTATAAAATGACAGAAGAGAAGAGTATATATGACCCATATAGGCTGACTAAGACAGAGGTGTAACAAGAAATAAAAGTCCCTTGTAAGCCAAGAATAAGCATTGTGGACCTGATCCTATAGACAGATTGAGTTACTGAGAGGTGTTAAGTCATAAATGGAGCAAGATTTTAGGAAACTTAAATATAGAGTGAGAGGAAATTTGGCTCTATGGTACAGAACTTGCCTAGTATAGGGGTCAAGGAGGAGAAAATAAAGAAGGCAGAGGAGGAGGAAGAGGAGGAGATTCTGAAGTAGGTCAAAAGATATAAATATGGCAGCTTCGTATAGCTAAATATGTGCTACAATCAGGTATATATGTATTTAAAAACTTTACCAAGAAACTTCAAATCTTTTTGAGGGTTCTCAAATAACAGTTCCTCTCCTGCTGCGTTTTATCTTAATGAGAGCATGTCTATGGTAGGGATGGGATGCTATTATAAATTTTGTTTCTTAAGAAATGGAGCCCTTCTTTTCCATACTTACTTTTAGGTGCTCTGTCAGTGTTTTTGAGTACTTGAGAGCATTTTCCTTCTTCAGTTTGAATAATCTTAGGTACAGCAAAGACTGGCATCTCAGGCTAGCCAACAGAAAAGGAGAGTTGTATTTACCAGGAAGCAGATTAACCTATCTGCACTGACAAGCTAGTATTATTGCAAGATAGTACAGGACTAGCTCAAGGGAGTGATCAGCAATACTAACCCTTAGGCAAACTCAAAGGTGTGTATGCACAGTAGGAAGGGAAGGTGGCAATGAAACCTGGGACTAGCTTCACAGTGGATGATGATATTCAAAAACTAAAACTTTATCCCAAGGGCACCAACATGTCATAGTAACATATTTATTTAAAAATTGCTAAGTAAGCGGGGTGCCAGTGGCTCACACCTGTAATCACAGCTATTCAGAAGGCTGAGATTTGAGGTCTGAAGCCAGCCCAGGCAGAAAAGTGAGACACTTATCTCCAATGAATTATTCAATCAGAAGTAGCACTGTGACTCACGTGGTGGAGCACTAGCCTTGAGCAAAAGAGCTCAGGGCCCTGAGTTCAAGCCCCAAAACTGACAAAAAAAAAATTGCTAATAAGCTGGACAATGTTAGCTCAAGCTTTTAATCCTAGCTACTTAGGAGACTGAGATCTAAGGATTGTGGTTCAAAGCCAGTCTGAGAAAGTCTGTGAGACTCTTATTTCCAATAAACTACTCAGAAATGCCAGAAGTAGTGCCGTGGCTCAAGTGGTAGAGCACTAGCCTTGAGCAAAAGAAGCTCAGGGACAGGGCCCAGGTCGTGAGTTTAAGCCCCAGGACTGGCAAAAAAAATTAAATTAAATTAAAAGATAAAAATTAGGAAACTAAGCCGGGAGCTGATGGCTCATGCCTGTAATCCTAGCTACTTTCGAGGCAGAGATCTGAGTATCGTGGTTCAAAGCCAGCCAGGGCAAGAAAGTCCATGAGACTCTTATCTCCAAAAAACCGCCAGAAAATCAGAAATGGTGCTATGGCTTAAGTGGTAGAGCACTTGCCCTGAGTTGAAGAGCAGAAGGACAGCACCCAGGCCCAGAGTTCAAGCCCCACAACCGACAAAAAAAAAAAAAAAAAAAGGAAAATAAACTATGAAGATTACAACTTGAACGGAATTTGACCTATATAAAATAGGCTCTACATCATTACCACACCACCACCACCATCAGCAGCAGCAACAGCAGCAGCGTCCCTGCCTGCTTAACCAGTATCTACCACTTCTCCCTGATACTCTTTGAAAGTTTCTTATTTAGCCCGTGTGTGTGTGTGTGTGTGTGTGTGTGTGTGTGTGTGTGTGTGTGTGTGTGTGTGTGTGTGTGTGTGTGTGTGTGTGTGTGTGTGTGTGTGTGTGTGTGTGTGTGTGTGTGTGTGTGTGTGTGTGTGTGTGTGTGTGTGTGTGTCTCTCTCTCTCTCTCTCTCTCTCTCTCTCTCTCTCTCTCTCTCTCTCTCTCTCTTTCTTCCCTTCTACTTAAAATAAGTTTCCCTATCCTTTATTCCTTGAGCTACATCTTTATTCCTGGCTTTTGCCTAGGCTGGTTCTGAATCTCAATCTTCAGATCTCAGCCTCATGAGTAGCTAGGATTACAATTTTGATTACAGGCTCTCTCTACTTGTAATATCCTTACATGCACTTTTCTTTCAAAGTACTGAATTCATATAGTTGTACAATTTTTTTTTTTCCTTTGGTACTGGGGCTTTAACTCAGGGTCTGGGAACTATCCTTTAGCTTTTTTTTTTTTTTTCGTCAGTCATGGGGGTTGAACTCTGGGCCTGGGCACTGTCCCTCAGCTCTTCAGCTCAAGGCTAGCGTGCTACCAATTAAGCCACAGTGCTACTTCTGGTTTTCTGGTGATTTATTGGAGATAAGAATCTCATAGACTTTCCTGCTGGGCTCCCTTAAACTGCTATCCTCAGATCTCAGCCTCCTAAGTAGCTAGGATTACAGGTGAGAGCCACTGGTACCCAGCTCCTGTATTTTTCCTGTTTAAGGCTGGAGGCTCTACCTTTTGAACCACAGATTCACCTCCAACTTGTACAATTTTTTATGAATTTCTGTCCCCTGACACTAGACTATCAACTCCATAATGAATAGATCCATGTCAGATTTATTCACAGCTGAATTCTCAGTGTTAAACACAATGCCAGGTAAAGAACTAGTAAACTGATGATACTTGCCTAGAACAAAGCAAATAAATTACATTCCTTACTGTCCTAAGGAAAAGGATTTATGTGAATGGAGAGCTATAAAAAGAGCCAAAAGGGGCAGGGAAGGTGGCTCAGTGGTAGAGCGCTTGCCTTGCATGCCTGAGGCCCTGGGTTTGATTCCCCAGCACCACATAAGCAAAAAGAAAAAGCCGGAAGTGGTGCTGTGGCTCAAGTGGTAGAGCACTAGCCTTGAGCTGAAGAGCTGAGGGACAGCGTCCAGGCCCAGAGTTCAGGCCCCATGACCAGACCCAAAAAAGAGCCAAAAATAGGTGGCTAATTAACTCAATGTTAGTGCCCAGTATCAGTCACATGTCACCATGAAGGCAAGGGATCAGACACTGACAACTGCTAAAATCTTGCAGTAGGCATTTGGAGTTATTTCCTGCTTCACCCTTAAAAACAGGTTTGTGAAAAATCATTATAACTTTCTCAAGAGCATAGAGCATAATTTATCAAGGAACTGCCCATTATCTAGCAAAGGCTATAATACCCATCACTTACCAAAGCACTGTGAGTCTTTTATCTGCAGCTGTAGCATCAGGAGCCAAATAATTCTTTAACTTCATAGTGTATCTGTGAATTAAGAGAACAAATGACCTTAATCTTACAGCTTCCTTTGTCCTCAAAGCTTTAGAATCAAACCTAAATAAAACCAAAAAACTATCCATGGAAAATGAAAAACAAAGCATTAGCAATCTCCTTTGGTTTACTGTATCTGGTTTTATCAGCTTCCTCCAAGATGGACCAGAGAAATTATGGTATTGTCAATGATGTGGCAAATTTTTCCACTTACTTGATGAGCTCCACTGTGTCTGAATACATAGGGAATGGAGATTTCGATTCCTGAGCGTTCTTCTCTAAGGCATTCCCACATTCAATGAAAGATACCACAGCATCCAGATAGTATACTGCTTTCTCAAACCTATCAGACTAAAGAAGGGAGAATGAAAGTACTGAATAATAATCTAATATAAAATTACAAAGGGATATTTAAACTAATTTGATTAAATACACAAATGTAAGGAGATTACATACCAATGCATCTGCATTGTGCTTTAGCTTTTTTGCTTCTTGTAAATAATGGTCTGCTGAATAATTTCTGCAATGTAAATTTTCACTATAAATATAATGGCAAATTATTTTCATAAGATAATTTCAGTTCATTTCAGTCTCTAGTATCCCCTAGTTCTCACAGTGTCAAAACAAGCTATTATCAAACATTTCAATTCTTTTCTGACAAATGTTTATGTTGGATTTAGAACACCAAATTGTCTCGGCCAACTCATGGCCTTCACAGAATCAGCTCCCTGGTGTTAAAGACTAATGTAAGTTGTTTTAAAGATTTCAAGTAAGAAATACATAACTTTTTATCACACGCAAAAGAACCCCAACACTGCTCTACTTTATTACACCTAGTACAAACAGTAATATTAGCAGCAATAACAGTTTCTCAGAAGGCCAACCATTAGCATCCTCCAGTGAAGTTAGCAAGCTCAGTTAAAGGAATAAACAGTTGGATGAGTGGTTGTTTTAAAATTAAAATCTGAATATGCTATATATTATACACAAATATGAATCCCCTTAGTGACAGGAATTAAAATGAGTTTAAGGACTGACTGCTAAATGGCACACAGAAGCATCATCTTCATCTTACCTGTCATCAAAGACAAGCTTTGTTCTCCGAGGCTTGGAGGCCTCAGGAGTTGGTGTAGTTGTAGGGCAGTTAGAGGAGCTATTTGGAGCCTTTTCCTGATAAGTAAAATAAAAATAATAAGTAAATAAGGTATTTCTTCAGTCACTGTAAAAATGAAAACAAAGCTTCTCTGCTCTAAGTAATTAATTTATGATAAAACTTTAGTAGAATAAGTCAATTTTATGTAAACAAAATACTAAATTTCCTTATTTATTGAGGACTTACTTCATGGCAGGCACTTGGACTATGCATTTGTTAAAATGTGGATAGATGGGTGCTGGTAGCTCAAGCCTGTAATCCCACCTACTCAGGAGGCTGAGATACTGGGCATTGTAGTTTGAAATCCTTGAGATTCTTATCACCAATTAACTACCAAAAGACCAAAGGTGGAGCCTTGGTTCAAATGGTAGAGCATTAGCCTTGAGCAAAAAGCACAGGGACAATGCTCCAACTTTGTGTACAAGCTCCAAGACTAGCACAAAAAATAAATAAAACATAAACCTAGTATCAACACGGTAGTACTACTATTTTTTTTTTTTTTGGGTCCGTCCGGTCGTGGGGCCTGAACTCTGGGCCTGGGCGCTGTCCCTCAGCTCTTCAGCTCAAGGTTAGCGCTCTACCACTTGAGCCACAGCGCCACTTCCGGCTTTTTTCTTTTTGCTTATGTGGTGCTGAGGAATCGAACCCAGGGCCTTGAGCATGCAAGGCAAGCGCTCTACCACTGAGCCACCTTCCCAGCCCACGGTAGTACTACTTCAAAGCCAGCCTGGGCAGGAAAGTCTGTGAGACTCTTATCTCCAAAACTGGAAGTGGAGCTGTGGCTCAAGTGGTAGAGGGCTAGCTTTGAGCTGAAGAACTCAGGGATAGCCCCCAGGCCCAGAGTTTAAGCCCCACTACTGACTAAAAACAAAAACAAAAACAAACAAACAAAAACAGAACTATCTCTGGATAGGGAGTACTCTTCTGGGACCCAAGGGCCAAAGTCCATATAGCAGCACTATTGCTCTTGGGCTTCAGGGGAGCATCATGTGTGCTCAGAGACAAAGACAAATCATTCTAGTTCCAAGACTCTGCGTCACACCTCAGGGGGAACACTATTTTCAGCTTCTTCCTTGTTTTCTTTTCTTTTTTTTTTTTTTTTTGCGTCCGGTCATGGGGCCTGAACTCTGGGCCTGGGCACTGTCCCTCAGCTCTTCAGCTCAAGGCTAGCGCTCTACCACTTGAGCCACAGCACCACTTTCGGCTTTTTTTTTTCTTTTTGCTTATGTGGTGCTGAGGAATCGAACCCAGGGCCTCATGCATGCAAGGCAAGCACTCTACCACTGAGCCACCTTCCCAGCCCCTTCTTCCTTGTTTTCTAAGGACAATGCCCAAGTCTTTGATGTGGGAATTTTTATGCAGTATAGCCATGAATTTCGGTTGTTTGAGCTAACCCAATCTGTGGTGGTTTGTTGTGGCAGCACTGGGAAATGAATACTAAAATGAGTTATAAACACAATTACTAAAAATGCTGTTTCAAATTTCATCAGCAAAGCTCTGAAGCTTTGTTTTTTCCGTACTCATTGCTGCCTGCTTCTTTTTGTTTATATCAGTAGAGGTGCTTATATTCAAGGTCTAGCACTGTTCCTCAGATTTTTCATTCACAGCTGGTACTCTACCACCTTGGCCACACCTCTAGTAATAGCTTTTTTTTTTTTTTTGGTTAGTAGTGGGGCTTGAACTTAAGAGCCGGGGCATTGTCCCTGAGCTTTTTTATTCAAGACTAGCACTCTACCTACCACTTTGAGCCAAGCACCACTTCCAGTTTTCTGGTGGTTAATTAGAGATAAGAGTCTCATGGACTTTCCCCCTGGATGGCTTTGAACTGCGATGCTCACATCTCAGCTGCCTGAGTAGCTAGGATTACAGGTGTGAGCCACTAGTGCCTTGCTAGTTCACTGAAGAGTCTTGTGGATTTGTCTGCCTTGGCTAGCTTTGAATGTTGATTCTCAGAGTTTAGCCTCTTGAATAGCTATGGTTATTCTATGCATGAATTAAATGAGCATTTACTACATGTTATGGTGTGACAAATGGTACATGCAAATGATCTGATACTGGGTGAAGTAAATAAACTGCTAGGTACAAGACAGCTAACCCTTCAAGCTCCTATTAACTTCAGACTTTGTTTAAACTTTACTTCCTTCTGGAAAAATTCATATTAAGATGCACATATGCCTTTTAAAGTTTCCTACGGGTTCTGTTTATTTCTATCATGATTCTTATCAAAATTTTGAATTGTTTAGATAGAAACTGATATTTTAGATTCCAAAGACTGTAAGACAATTTTCATTTTGTTATTTTTGTCATTTTAAACTTCAAATTCCAATACCACTGACAGAGGGGGAAAACTGCAGACTGCTTCTTTTTACAAGCAAGCAAGAGATCTCATATTCTGCAGCTAAAGGATGGGAAATGAAGAGCCCATATGCAAGCAGGTGGAGAGCTAGAGCAGTGAAGGAGGCCAACAGATAGCAGGTAAACTCTCCAGACTAATACAGAGCTGGGTGTTCAGTTGGGACAGAAAACCTGCACAGTTCAATTTCAGCAGTGATTTATAATTTCAATGACCTCAACTTAAGAATTTTTGTTACACAATAAATACACTGCAGTCTAATCTTTCAACTCAAACTTTTGCTTACTTAAACCCTAGGTAATAATCCAGTGGATTATAAAATTAATATTTTAGGTATTTTCTTAATTTTCTCTGATTTTAGTAAGCTTCTGATCAGAACACTTTAAAAGTAAACAAACAACCTGGTAAACAGAGTGAAGACCTATTCCAGCACAGCCTTGAAAAAGCTTTTGAATCCAAGTGAGTAACATTTATATACATTATGAATATGTTAATAATGAAGATTATTTCAGTGACAACTCAGCTATTTTTTCTATTTCATAAACCAAAGCCAAATGATTGTCTTGTCACTTTATGTGGTATATTAAGTAGAAAGTCTAATGCCAAGAAACCCAAACTGTATTTCAAACCAGTCTAGAATGCAAATCTTAGCACTGCCATCTTTTTGTGCTTATTTAAAAAACATCTATGAACAATTCTAATAAGCATGTGGCCAAACTGGTCTATTGCTTTCATCATCTGAAATCACTGAAGTCTATCATCAATATCCCAGAGTAAAATGCCAAAGACTAGCCGGGCGCTGGTGGCTCACGCCTGTAATCCTAGCTACTCAGGAGGCTGAGATCTGAGGATCGCGGTTCAAAGCCAGCCCGGGCAGGAGAGACCGTGAGACTCCTATCTCCAATAAACCACCAGAAAACCGGAAGTGGCGCTGTAGCTCAAGTGGTAGAGCGCTCGCCTTGAGCTGAAGAGCTGAGGGACAGCGCCCAGGCCCAGAGTTCAAGCCCCACGGCCGACAAAAAAAAAAAAAATGCCAAAGACTACCGATTTAATGGGAAGTTTTCAAACATTTCAAAGCATATTGTCACCCTGAGGAGATAACATGGCAATGAGTGTGATTTTCAGGGTTGGAAGTGTGGTTCAGGTAGTAGAGAGCCAGCCAGTGAGTAAAAGCATCAGAGTCCCATTCTCAGAATAAAAACAAAGATGATTTTCAGAAGCTTAGTCCTCAACACCATACCTTAGCTTCCTTAGAACTACTGGAAGTCTTCCCTTCAGTCTTTTTCTGTTTTGATGCGGAGGAACTGCTTTTGCTGCTGCTACTATTTTCCTTGTTGCTATTACTGCTTGACTTTAAGGAAGAAGACTGGCTAATAGTCCTCTTCCGAGAGCTATGCTCCGTTTTTGACTCTTTTGAAGGAATAGGCCCAGCAGGTGAAGGTAACAAGTCCTTTTCTTTTGCAGCACTCTGCTTAGATGATCTGCCAAACAAAGCAAACAAAATCATTTTCTGGGGTGCAGGGGTGATATATTTTTCCATTTTTCTTTGCCTATTTTCAAGAAAAATTTAGCCCCAACCCCATCTGATTACTAAGATATGTTGTTACAACATATAATGAGACTGTAAATTCTATGAGATGAGCTTCTTTGTCTTTTTTTCCTCTCCCTATTCCCTTAATCTTTGTCTTTATTCAATTGTATATCCAGTGCCTAAAACATGACTTAGCAAATAGTAAGTACTTAATAAATGAAAGGTGGATGATGAATGAGTAAATAGGTATTTTGGAAAAATATTAATGCTCTAAGTTAGCAATTGGTCTTTTCAAGTTTTATAAAGCTTGCCATCTACATCTACCCGGAAAGTAACCTTTTTTTTCCTTTAACTTTTACATCAATTTTATTCTCTGAGTGAAGCTGTATGAGTTAAAGAATCCCCACATTGCCGGGTGCTGGTGGCTCACACCTGTAATCCTAGCTACTCAGGAGGCTGAGATCTGAGGACTGTGGTTCAAAGACAGCCCCGGGAAGGAAAGTCCGTGAAACTCCAATAAACCACCAGAAAACCAGAAGTGGCACTGTGGCTCCAGTGATAAGAGCGCTCGCCTTGAGCTGAAGAGCTGAGGGACAGCGCCCAGGTTGAGTTCAAGCCCTACAACTGCCCGAAAAAGAAAAAGAAAAAAGAATCCCCACATTACCAACTATTGTAGGAATCATATTCCTTCTTTTTTTCTTCTTCTTTTTTTTTCTGGTCTTGGGGCTTGAACTCTGAGCCTGGGTGCTGTCCCTGTGCTCTTCAGTTCAAGGTGAGTGTTCTACCACTTCAGCCACAGCGCCATTTTGTTTTCTAGTGGTTCACTGGAGATCAGTCTCACAGACTTTCCTGCCTGGTCTGCCTCTGAACTGCTATTCTCAGATCTCAGCCTCCTGAGTAGCTAGGATGACAGGTGTGAGCCACTGGTGCCTGGCTAATATTCCTTCTTACTTGTACAACAGTTCATACTCAACAATGAGTTCTGGGTTGCAAAAGAGGATTTACTGTTTGCACTTGTCTTAAGTCTTTGTTACAAATTAAACAAAAACATACACACAAGTGATACAAAAGTAACAACTCTTTTACTCCATACTCACCCTTACTCCATGAAAAAAAAAAGTGAGAAAAAGCAGCTGAATGTTAAATGCTTTCAATCCCTATAAATTAAAATAAAAAACTCCCACTGTTTAGTATATGTATGTTGTGAATGTATATCAAAATCGATTACTAATAAAAAGAACACTATAAAAGGTCCTTAAAAAGTACCCAGTGATCCACAAAGGTTAAAACTGACATGCAAAATGTTGGGGGACATACTCTCTGCTGCTGGGCGTCTTGTGGCTGGATGAATTCTTGTCTTCTGTTTTGGGTTTTTTGCTCTCATTGGCTCGGCTATCATCTTCATTCTGGACAAAAAACCGAAAACAGCAGATACTATGTCTGATTTTTTTTTTCCCCATCTAACCAGCTTTTACCACTAGAAATCCCCAAACAGTCGATCCCTGATAAAATCTCATATAGAAGGTGAGAAGTGGACAATTTAAACAATGTATAATAAATAAGGTCTTAAGTCTGAGAAAGGTTGATTATGTTAGATACACAGAACCCAAATGCTGAAACAGATTTTCTATGCTCTTGTACAATATCTTCTGTATATAATGGTTTTGAAAGAGGAGGTATCCACAAATTACAAACAAGATTTAATCCATATACGGTAAACTCCACTCTTGAAAGGTACAAAATTCTATGCCATTTAGTGCATTTACAGAGTTGTACAACATCACTGACACCAATTTTAGAATTAACCAGTAATCTTAACTGTGACTTAATTTGAATGTCACATAGAAGAGAATGGCTAACTAATACCACTCCCAACTAAGCCTTCAATAATGTTATAAAGGGCAATTTACAGTGTTAGCACTTCTTTCTCCTTTCTCTGGGTACCACATACTCTGAAACAGGGGCCCCAGGTTATTTCTTATTTAATTATCATCTTGCTTTCCTGAGGGAGATAAGTCCTCAACAGACTATTCATATTCATTTTCAACAGGGCCTTGGGCTCATCCCCTATGTTCACTTATAGTTTTTAACCTACTTGGCATTTTGGGTCTGAGATTTCTACAGCACTTCAGATTCTAAAATAAATAATAATCATAAAAAAGTCACAAACCTTATGTTTCCTCTTGCCTTTGTTAGAAACTTTTTCTGAAGTTTGCTTCTGAGCCTCTCTTGTGTGCTTTTCTGGCACATTTTTCTTTTCCCCCTTGGGTGGCTCTGTTTCTTTGTAAGGCTTTCCTGGTATTCTAGTCAAGAGATTCAGGTCAATCTTCACGATAAGTGGATACCTGTCATCAGGCTCACTGAGGGGTGAAAGGAGTTCCTTCTCTTCCATAGGAGAGAACATTCGTTGCCGAAAAAAACTATCTTCTTCCTCCACAGAGGAGGGCTTAACAGGAGTCCTATTGCTGTCAGGGTACTTAGGAGTTTGTGAAGAAGGGGGAAGGCTCTCGCTTTCATCCGAATCTGAGGATGATGTATCTGTTTCTATGATTTCCCGTGACTTCTGGGAAGATTTACTTGTTGACTTATATTTCTTTTTCTCTGCTGTAGGCCGAGGAGAAGATTTGGACTCTTTTTTAATATTCGGCTTCCTTGAGCCTTTGGTGGCTGCTTTGTGTCTGCTGGAGGGGATGCTAGTAGCCATGTCTACAGGGGTCTCACTTTCTATCTTTAGCCCTCCACGAGGCTCTTCAGCAGCTGCTTTCTCAGCTTTTTTGGGTTGTTTTTTGCCTACAGTTCTCCTCTGTGTTGTGCTGTCACTTTGTGCAGGAGATTTCTGCCTGCTGCGCCCACTTTCCGATCCCTTTTGGACAGTTTTGGAGTCTCGTCCTGGAGTAGCAGAACTTGTTTCTTTAGGCCCACCCTGATCAGTGTAGCTACTCCCAGTGCCCTGTTCTCGGCCTTCTTTTTTGTAGCCTTGAGATGATGGTATGTTACTATCTACAGAGGAAGCTGGTGACACTTTATGTGGATTCACTTTATTCAACCAATTATCAAGTTGCCATTTGTTTGTTGGTGGTGGTTCGGGCTGAAAAACAGAAAAACGTATGGTTTTCTCAACATTGAAGCTTTCTTCTTCACAAAGTCAAGGGAGAGGGGAAAAAAATGTAAAGCCCAAGTTAACAAAAGCATGTGCTTTTCAAAGTTCTAACTAAGACCAAAGCATGGGGTGAAATATTCATCATTATCTCTAATAACTCAAGTAAACTTAAAATATTGCATGTGGCCTTTATCAAATATTTCTGTAAGGAGTCTAACTCGAAAGGAATTATGAAAAATGACTATATACTAATGATTGTTCTAATAAAACATTGTGGTATCTTTTTTTTTTTTTTTAAATATTATGAGCCCAGTGCCAGTGGTTCACGCCTGTAATCCTAGCTACTCAGGAGGCTGAGCTCTAAGGATCACGGGTCAAAGCCAGCTTGAGCAGGAAAGTCTGTGAGACTCTCATTTCCAATAAACCACTCAAAAAACCAGAAGTGGTGCTGTGGCTCAAGTGGCAGAGCACTTGCCTTGAGCTGAAGAGCTCAGGGATAGCACCGAGACCTAGAGTTCAAGTCCTATGACTGATTTTTTAAAAAAAATTATGTATTGCATTTAATTCCAAGAAGTGAACAATGTAGGTAACAAGAAAGTTTTGTAATTTTATTTTATTTAGGTATAATTATGTCATATAAGGTCATTTTATTCAGAATAACTACAGAATGTGAATTCTGATATTGAGACATAAAGAATAATCTAAAAGTCAACAGAAAGGCCTGTAGACAATCTGAACTCAAAACAGTTACTAACCTAGGGGAAAAAAATGTATGCCCAAATTAAGGAAATCAAAATACTTAAGTTTTCTCTAAAACATATATATAGTTCAATGGCCTTTGTCAGACTAAGAAATCTTTTCCCTTTTCCTTTTACATTTGAACCCTATCTTAAATGGACATTGCCCATGGCCTGATGAGAACATCCCATAAGCTCCCTTCTCACCTCCGGAGACGCACTCTGGGATGGCTCGTTTGCCTCACTGTCACTGGAACTACTTTCACTCTCTGAGTCAGATCCAGAGCTGCTTTCAGATCCACTGTGGCTGCTAGAATCCTCCCTGGAGTTATCTGCTCCTTCACTATTATGATGGGAAGGTTCAGAGTTACTGAAGGAGACAAAACATAAAATGACCAAAAGATTCTTATATAGTGGCAACAGGGAAACATTCAAATCTGAAAAGTAACTTTATGTACAATCTTTACATAAGCTGTTACAATTCTACAATATAGACTTCACTATAAAATAAAATAATTTTCCTTAAAAAGTTTCTTATGGGGGCTGGGAAGGTAGCTCAGTGGTAGAGTGCTTGCCTTGCATGCATGAGGCCCTGGGTTTGATTCCTCAGCACCACATAAGCAGAAAAAGCTGGAAGCGGTGCTGTGGCCCAAATGGTAGAGTGCTAGCCTTGAGCCGAAGAGCTGAGGGACAGAGCCCAGGCCCTGAGTTCAGGCCCCATGACTGGCAAACAACAACAACAACAAAAAGTTTCTTATGTTAGTTGGCAAGGTGGCTTGTTTTGGCAATCATTAGGAACTCAGGAAGTAGAAATCAAAATTGAGGTTTGATACCAGCTCAGTCAAAGTGGTTATGAGATCCCATTTCAACCAATAGAACTGAGTACACAACTGTGATCTTGGTTACATAGGAAATATAAATAAGAGAACCACAGCTTTGGCTGGCCTGGACAAAAAGTGAGATCTACCTTAAAAACAGTCCAAGAAGGGCTGGGAAGGTGGCTCAGTGGTAGAGCGCTTACCGTGCAGGCATGAGGCCCTGGGTTCCATTCCTCAGCACCACAAAAGAAAAAAGAAAAAAGCCAGAAGTGGCGCTGTGCTTAAGTGGTAGAGCGCTAGCCTTGAGCTGAAGAGCTGAGGGACAGTGCCCAGGCCCAGAGTTCAGGCTCCACGATCGGACCCCAAAAAAAAAAAAAACCGGTCCAAGAACAGAAGACTGAAGGTATGGATGAAGTGCTAAGATGCTTGTCTAGCAAGTGGGCAGCCCCAACTGCTTCTGATGTGATATCTTGGTATTATTTTGAAAAATAGTCTGAGGTGTAATTTAAATACCACAGAATTAATCCAGGTTAAGTGGACAGTTTAATGACTTTTGGTTAATTAACAGAAAGTACAATTATCATCACATCTGATCATACTTTTTATTTTTGGGGGGGCTTGAACTCAGGGCCTGGTTGCTAACCCTGAGCTTTTTCGCTCAAAGCTAGTACTCTACCACTTTGAGCCATAGCACCACTTCCAGTTTCCTGGTGGCTAATTGGACATGAGTCATCCTGCCTAGGTTGGCTTCAAACCATGATCCTCAGATTTCAGCCTCCTGAGTAGCTAAGATTATAAGCATAAGCCATCGGTGCCCAGGCATACTTGTTTTATATATCACTACAATGTTAATTTGATTGACATTAGTACTTCAAATAAAACAGAAAATAAAAGGAAACTTACCTTCCTGGTGTACTCCTTGGCACTGTCTTATCACAATCCTACAATTAAAATGTAAGAAGGAAATTTGTGAAAGAATACTTAATATAAATATGAGTATCTGAATTCTTAAAAATTGGCTTCTCTAACATGGATTAATGTAAACTTAATATAGTGAATAAAATAGTATACTATCTTTAGAGGATAAGTTTTTTTTAAAGTTTGTTAATATTTTTTCTTGTCAATAACCTGCTTCATGAGTACATTCTGATCCACAGTAAATGTTAAGGAAAAGTCAATTTTTAAAAATAATGGGAATTAAAAGAGCAGAACTAGGTACCATTGGCCCATGCCTATAATCCCAGCTATTCCACAGGTTGAGATATGAGGAGAGAGGTTCAGAGGCAGCCTGAGCAGACTCTTATGTGCCATTAGCCAATAAAAAGCCTAAAGTGGAGGTGTGGCTCAATCACTAGCTGTGAATAAAAAAGTCAAATGAGAGTTCCAAGCCTGGAGTTCAAGCCCCAGTACCAGCACACACACACAAAAGAGCAGAAAATTACAACACTCTAACATCAAAAAGCTTATAAAGTTTAGGAAATTATTTTATACAAATGAACTATATATCTATTATTCAATTTTTATAAAACATGATAAAAAATATGTATGACATTGGTAAAACTCTATAGCACACACACCTGTTCCCCATCACTGTCTTCACTGCTGCTTAGTTTTAAGTCATCTTTTAACATACTAGAGGAAAAAAAGCAAAAAAGAATATTATTATTTTGGGAACAGTTTATCATGGCATGACAAAGTATTAAATATCAATAATTCTATCAATGCCTAGGCATTGATGGCTCATGTTTGTAATACTGATGACTCAGGAGGCTGAGATCTGAGGATTGCGGGGTTCAAAGCCAGCCCAGGCAGTAAAAGTCTGTGAGACTCCCAAAAATTCAGAAAGTGAAGCTGTGATTCAAGTGATAGAGTACCAACCTCCAACCTAGAGCGGAAAAAACTAAGGAACAGTGCTCAGGCTCTGAGTTCAAGCCCCAGTACACCCAACCCACACCCATACCCACATACATCCTACCAATAATTCTAGAAATAATCACTGTTTTGGCAAATGCCAACCTGTGTGTGTGCACACAGATACATATACACATACATACATACATATAAAAGCAGTGTTACTCTATCTGGTTATGAAATAAAAAACTCATAAGAATTTAACCATGTTGTCATGGTTAAGTGGTAGATCTGCCTAGCAATTGCAAGGCCCTGAGTTCAATCTGAAGTTCCAACACACACACACACACACACACACACACACACACACACACACACACACACACACACACACACACACACACACACACACACACACACACACACACACACACACACACACACACACACACACACACACACACACACACACACACACACACACACACACACACTTTAAAGCTCTAATTCTAAAGAATTTGGAAGCTCTAAGCTTAATTATACCTCCAATGTTCCATGAAGATTTGATACAATTGTTAAATAGGTAATTGTCAGTACCTTAAGGACACAATTTCCTAAGCCAAAGTCCTACTTTTATTTAATTTTTATTATTATTATAAGGATGATGTATGAAGGGGTTACAGATACATAAGTCAGGTAAAGAGTACATTTCTTTTTGGACCATGTCACTTCTTTCCTCATTCTTCCCCAGTTTTTCCCTCCCTTCCCCACCCAGAACCTGTGTAGTTCATTTTCAACATAGTGTCTAGTGAATACAACTGCTCCTTTTGTTTACCCTTTATCCTTGCCCTCCCAAAGTCAGAGAAACAAACAAGACAAAAAGAAAACAAAAACAGCAACAAAGAAAAATTTTTTGTTTCCATTTCCTGTATTTCATTTCAATAAATATTATTTTATCTGATCACATGCATATAGGCATGTGTTCTTCTCCTAAGAGCCAACGTTCTACTTTATCTGATCACATGCATATAGGCATTTGTTCTTCTCCTAAGAGCCAACTTTATAAATGCCTTGTTACGAAAGACGAGTACCTTCTGTAGAAATAACAGTTTGAGGTGAGAAATTAGCAGAAATCAACTGGGACTTGAATTCTGAGCCGGGGTGCTGTACCTCAGCTTTTTTGCTCAAGGCTAGAGATGTACTATTTTGAGCCACAGTTCCACTTCTGGCTTTTTGTTTGTTTGGTAGTGGAGATCAGAGTATCACAGACTTTCCTGGCCAGGCTGGCTTGAAATGGCGATCCTCAGATCTCAGCCTCCTGTGTAGCTAGGACTGTACAAGTATAAGCCATTGGTTCCTGGCTTTTTAAATCAATTTATTTATTTTTTGGGTCCAGTCTCTGGGCCTGGGCGCTGTCCCTCAGCTCTTCAGCTCAAGGCTAGCGCTCTACCACTTGAGCCACAGCGCCACTTCCGGAGGAATGGAACCCAGGGCCTCATGAATGCAAGGCAAGCACTCTACCACTGAGCAACCTTCCCAGCCCCTTTAAATCAATTTTAAAAAAGGAAGAGTTTCTATAAGCTAACAGCTTCTGGAATCTGTTTCTGAAGATAAAAATTAAATTTTATATTTTCTTTGAAGTCAGAAAAATCAAACCATTAAACTTTAAAAATCACAGTAACAAACTACAAAACACTCCTTTCTAAGAAGAGAAAAAATTAACACAAAGTTTAGGAGAGAAATGCAACTAGAAAAATATTTAATTTCTCATTATTAGTAGTTCCATTACCTTTCCTTTTAAAATTTCATCAGTCTTCAATTAGTAGGAAGGAAATCTTCTTTTACTCCAATAACTATTTGTATTTTCCCTCAAACTTTAACCTGCATTTCTACATCTGACCTCAAATTCCAAGAAATATACAAAAGATCACCTGGAAATAAAGTAACCAGATGGATATATTATTATAAAAGGTGTTTTAAACTGGCTCAATTCAATGGGATGGAAATAAAAAAGAGTTTTCCTTTGGACAAGGGCTTAGTGCATCTGTAGGACTGATTTCCTGTAAGGAAATGAACCAACTTGTGAGTTCTCTAAGCCCTTATGATTTAATAATGGCAACTCAATGAAACTGTTTACATATGTGAATATGTCAAAGCTTTTACCAGACTGCTCCAGGTCCTCAATGCTTTTGTTCCCTCAGCAACCAAAGCAATAGGCACATATATGGTAGGTAGCATTAGTTCTTTGCATGGAAATATAATGGAAATAGAGTTTGAATTTTTCAGTAGTATATGGGGAAGTATGTGTATTTATATATTTTCATTCTCAGTCCTTCTCTTTGTTCAACTAAAGAAGATACCAGTCTAGTCAGTGCCATTTGAGGCTATAGCAAAGAAAGCTGGAATCGTGGCCACTTTCTTTAGACCTTTGATATCTCCTCAGTAAGTTAATTTGTGTTTTGTTTTTTGTGTTTTTTTTGTCGGTCGTGGGGCTTGAACTCTAGGCTTGGGCGCTGTCCTTGTGCTCTTCAGCTCAAGGAGAGCGCACTACCGCTTGAGTCACAGCATCACTTCCAGTTTTCTAGCGGTTTATTGGAGATAAGAGTCTCACGAACTTTCCTGCCCGGGCTGGCTTTGAACTGCGATCCTCCTGAGTAGCTAGGATTACAGGCGTGAGCCACCAGCACCTGGCTTCAGTAAGTTAATTTGTGATCTCTGGAATTCAAGTGGTGACCCCATGCTGGAATTTATTATCATCTAAAGACCCTATATACTGTGATGCATATTTCTGCATCTCCTATAAAATAAAAATAAGAGCCAATACAAACTCTGTTGCTTAAATATACAATATTTCCTAGTTACATGGAAGGCCTATTAGAAAGAATATTGTCCTAAAAAATTACTTTTTTTCACAGAAATGGACAAAAGGTGAAAAAAGGAAACAGTGATATTCACTAGACACTGTGTTGAAAATGAACTATACAACTTATTGGTGGGAATGAGAGGTGAAAACTGGGAGAGAGCAAGGGAAAGGGTGACAACGTCCAAAAAGAAATGTACTCTTTACCTAACTTATGTAACTGTAACTCTTCTGTACATCACCTTTATTTTATTTATTTTTTTATTTTTTTATTTTCTTGTAGGTCTTGTAGGTCATGGGCCTTAAACTCTGGGCCTGGGCATTGTCCCTCAGCATTTCAGCTCAAGGTGAGTGCTCTACCACTTGAGCCACAGCACCACTTCCAGTTTTCTGAGTGGTTTACTGGAGGTAAGTCTCACATCCTTTCCTGCCAGGCTGGCTTTGAACTGCGATCCTCAGATCTCAGCCTACTGAGTAGCTAAGATTATAAGTGTGAGCCACTGGTGCCCAGCTGTACATTACCTTTAATATATGTTTTTGTTTTTGTTTTTGTTTTTTTTTGCCAGTCCTGGGGCTTGAACTCAGGGCCTGGGCACTGCCCCTGACTTTGACTTTGTTTTTTCTCAAGGCTAGCACTCTACCACTTGAGCCACAGTACCACTTCTGGTTTTTTTTCTGGGTATGTGGTACTGAGGAATCAAACCCAGGGCTTCATGCATGTGAGGCAAGCACTCTACCACTAAGCCACATTCCCAGCCCTATAATAACTTTTTTTTTTTTTTTTTTTTGCCAGTCCTGGGGCTTGATGGCTTTTTCTGTTTATGTGGTACTGAGAAATCAAACCCAGGGCTTCATGCATCATAGGCAAGCACTCTACCACTAAGACACATTACCAGTCCAATAACAATTTTTTTTTTTTTTTTTTTGGTCAGTTGTGGGTTGAACTGTGGGCCTGAGGGCTGTTCCTCAGCTCTTCAGCTCAAAGCTAGCTCTCTACCACTTGAGAGCTACAGCACCACTACTGGTTTTCTATTGGTTTATTGGAGTCAAGAGTCTCATGGACTTTCTTGCCTAGGCTGGCTTTGAACCACAATCCTCAGATCTCAGCCTCTTGAGTAGCTAGGATTACAGGCATGAGCCACCAGCGCCTAGCTTCCAATAACAATTTTTTTTTTTTTTTTTGGTTGGTTGTGGGGCCTGAACTCTGGGCCTGGCCTTGTCCCTCAGCTCTTGAGCTCAAGGCTAGCACTCTACCACTTAAGCTACAACAACACTTCTGGCTTTTTCTGCTTATGTGATAGTGAGGAATACAGGCAAGGCAATCACTCTACCACTGAGCCACCTTCCCAGCCCCCAATAACAATTTTTTTTTTTTGGGTCCGGTCGTAGGGCCTGAACTCTGGGCCTGGGCACTGTCCCTCAGCTCTTCAGCTCAAGGCTAGCGCTCTACCACTTGAGCCACAGCGCCACTTCCAGCTTTTTTTTTCTGCTTATGTGGTGCTGAGATATCGAACCCAGGGCCTCATGCATGCAAGGCAAGCGCTCTACCACTGAGCCACCTTCTCAGCCCCGCCAATAACAATTTTTTAAAAAGGAAACAAACTTTTTTTCCCCTCCAAGAACTGGGATTTGAACCCAATGCTGTAGGCCTGACAGGCAGATGCTCTAACACTTGATTCATGGCCCCCACATCTTTGTACTTTAGTTATTTTCAAAAGGATCTTGGGCTGGGAAGGTGGCTCAGCGGTAGAGTGCTTGCCTTGCATGCATGAGGCCCTGGGTTCGATTCCTCAGCACCACATACGCAGAAAAAGCTGGAAATGGTGCTGTGGCTCAAGTGATAGAGCGCTTGCTTTGAGCTGAAGAGCTGAGGGATGGCACCCAGGCCCAGAGTTCAGGCCCCACGACCTGACCAACAACAACAACAACAAAAAAGGATCTTGTGTCTTTGTCTAGAGTTAGGGTCAGACTTCAATTGCCCTACCTACCTGTACTCCTGCAGCTGTCAAACCTAGTCTATAATTTCATGATTAAATATGAATGATGAACATACAAACATCCAAGGTGGGCTCCAATGGCTCATGCATGTACTGCTAGCTATTCAGGAGGCTGAGATGTGAAGATCATACAGTTCAAAGCCAGCCCGGGCCAGAAAGTTCATGAGTCTTATCTCCAATTAATCACAGAAAAAGCCAGAAGTGGTACTGTGGAGCACATGGTAAAGCACTAACTTGCCTTTGTCAAAGAGGCTCAGGGACAGCACCCAGATCCAGAGTTCAAGCCCCAGGATTGGCAAAAAATAAAATAAAATAATAATAATAATAAAAAAGAAAATACACACACCATTTTCTACCTCTGAGAGGTGAGGAAAAACTCTGAGCTAAGAACCGGGGTAGGCAAACTGGCTCACAAGCAAAATTTAGCTTAATACTGCTTTGTAATAAAGTTTTACAGGACTCAGGATGTAGTTCAATAGTAGTGATTATCTAGCATTTATGAGGTCCTGGATTTGATTCCAGCACACTACCAAAAGGGGAAAAAAATCCTATATATAGTCCATGGTCATTTTTTTTCTTTTCTTTTTAGGTAAACATAGTAAATTTATTTGAAATTGAACGAGAAGCCATAAAAGAGTAGGGAGACTCTAGATCTAGAGAGAGGCCTAAACAGAAGTCCATATGGCCATTTTTATACAATATTCAGGGCAGAAACAAGTGACCCGGAAAACCTAAACCTGGCCCTTCACACAGAAGTTTGCCTACCTCTGACTTCAAAGGGTAGTATTTTAACTTGAAAATAGCTCAGAGGTAAAGTAGGTGTCTAGCATGCACAAAATCCTGGGTTCAATTTCTAGTCTACATTCAAAAATAAACAAATGGGTCTGAGGATGTAGTTAAGTGGTAAAGCACTTGCCTAACATGTGCAAGGGACTAACCTTGCTCTCCAGAAGCATACAAATAAGTGAATATGTAAATAAACAAAAAATCAATTGTTTCTAAATATTATTTAACATATTCAGATATTACAGGTAACCAGCCCAAAAGACAAACTCATTAAATAAGAAACTTACGATTTTGATTGGTGACCATTTGAAGTTTTAGTAGAAGGGTTGTATCTTTCTAGAACAAAAACAATGCAGAAATGAGAAAATGAATTTAACTGTTTAGATTGCAAAATGTCTTACCACAAAGAAATATAAGTCACAACAGATAATTGTTCAATGCTCAAAATGGCAACACATTCAAGTCCAATAATATGGCATGTGATAGAAACAAGCATGTTCACAGGCTATAAACTTTACAATCTTTTTAGAGAGCAATGTAACATTGTCAATACTGTATCTATATTGCTACTGACATACCTTACATACATCTGGTGTATCTGAAGGAATATTTACACATAAACACACACGAATGCTTACAACAGAATGGTTTCAATAGCAAAAACAAAGACTAGTTAAAGTATGATATTTTCATATAAAAACAAGGTACTTTATACTGAAATCTAGCTTTAAAGGAAGTTCAGTGAAAGCCACAAGGTAATAAAGACTAGATGTAGCTTATGATACCATTTGCTATAGTTAGCTTTGGGGAGAGACAGTAGGAATGTGATAAGAAAAGATATTCTTAAAAGAAGAGAGAAAATGTAAATATTCTTATCTATAGCTAGCTATTCTCTGCATATTAACAACAGCTAGGTTTCTATAATCCAGACAACTTTGAAAGCAAGAGAGAGGATCATAAATTTGAGGCCAGTAAGGGCAAAGGTAGCAAAACTCTGTCTTAAGAACTTTTTTTTTCTTAAGGACCAGGACTCAGTGTAAGGGGTACAACAACTGCCTAGCACGAATGCCCAAGGTCCTGGTTCAATTGCAGCATGCCCTAAAATTCACCCCCTCCCCCCACCAAAAAATTCAACAACAAAAAAACCCAGTGTCTGTTTCCTTTTTTTCTATAACAATAGCTGAAAGATAGTACTGAAATAGATATTCAGATAAAGCTTAACATTAAAAGTTATTCTTCTAGAGCCAGGGAACTGAAATAGATACTCAGATAAAGCTTAACATTAAAAGTTATTCTTCTGGAGCTGGGTGCTGGTGGCTCAGACCTGTAATCCTAGCCAGCCCAGGCAGGAAAAATCCGTGAGATTCTTATCTCCAATAAGCCACTTAGAAAACCAGATGTGCACTGTGGCTCAAGTGGCAGAGCACCAGCCTTGAGCTAAAGAGCTGAGGGACAGCGCCCAGGCCGAGTTCAAGCTCCATGACCTACTAAAAAAAAAGTTATTATTCTAGTTTTTATCTCTTTGCATTAAGATAATTAAAGGTAACTAGCAAAAGGTTTAAAAAAAAAAAAAAAACAACTTCCACATTTCATTTCCCAACATACGTTAAAACTGGTTTGTCTACCTTACTTAAGAGGTTATTTGCGAAATAATTGGAGTTACTTGGCAAAGTTAAGACACTGCAGTGTTTCCTGACCTTGTTAATCTTACAGATCTTTTTGGGACCACATATGAATCCCCAAAAGATATCTTCTACTCAAGTTCTTCAGAGAGATCATATGTAGAAGACAACAGACCAGAAGATGCAGAAAAAAAAGGGGAGGAGGCACGGATATAGGATGAGAAGAGCTATGGGCAGCCAGCGAAATGACTCAATTGTTGTCTAGAGTGCTGCTACCATAGAACCAAGTATCTACATGAAGTAGAAAGGACGGCGGCTCTTGAGCTTAAGAGGTGTCCATTAACCTGAATTAGTGAACTACCAAATATTAGTTCAAATTATCAAAAGTTTATTTTGATTTCCAATAACCTACATAACACTTTTTGATTCTTTAAGTAAACTAGGATTCAGCTCAACCCAGTATCACTTAGCAGGCCATAAAATTAGAGTAAGATACACACAAAAAATTATTTAAAGCAATAGAAGGCAAGGCCATGTGAATCAAATGGTCAATAAAGAGATCAACTTTGAAAAACAAGAGGAAAACAAATACTCACTTTGTTCTCCAGGGCCAAAAGTGGACTGCTGAGACTCCTAAGAAAAAAGAACATAAAGTTACACAAGTAAAATTAAGAGAGAAGTGTTCATTTAGTGGCAAGTGGTCTAAATTGTACACAAATTATTCAAGTATATAAAAAGAAACTATTAAGCCACCAGATAGTCTTGCCATTATTTATTTCTTTTCAACAGCATTTATGGTATTAGTCAATACCTAATTTAGAGGTCTAAAGAATAAATTATTTCAGGTTAAGATCCTTGGTTTTGGGCTGGGAAGGTGGCTCAGTGGGAGAGTGCTTGCCTTGCATGCTCGAGGCCCTGGGTTTGATTCTTCAGCACCACATAAGCAAAAAGAAAAAAGTGGCGCTGTGGCTCAAGTGGTAGAGCGCTCGCCTTGAGCTGAAGAGCTGAGGGACAGCGCCCAGGCCCAGAGTTCAGGCCCCACGACCAGACCCAAAAAAAAAAAAAAAAAAAAAGATCCTTGGTTTTAAAAATATGTTTCAGTTGAGCACCAGTGGTTCATGTCTGTAATTCAAGCTACTCAGAAGGCTGAGATCTGAGAATTGCAGTTTGAAGCCAGCCTGGGTAGGAAAGTCCGTGGGATTCCTATTTCCAATTAACCAGCAAAAAGCTAGAAGTGGAGCTGTGGCTCAAGTGGTAGAGTGCTATCTTTGAGCAAAAAATCACAGTGACAGCACCCAGGCCCTGAGTTCAAGCCCCAGTAATGACACAAATAAATATATATGCTTAGCGGGGTGCCAATGGTTCACACCTGTAATCCTTACTACTCAGGAGGCTGAGATCTGAGGATGGCGGCTCAAAGCCAGCCTGGGCAAGGAAAGTCTGTGAGACTCCTATCTCCAATTAACCATTAGAAAACTGGAAGTGCCACTGTGGTTCAAGTGGTAGAGCTGCAAGCCTTGAGCTGAAGATGTGAGGGACAGTGCATAGGCTGAGTTCATGTCCCACAACCAACAAAAAAGAAGAAAAAGAAAGAAATATATATATGTTTGGGCTCTGAGTTCAAGCCCTGGCACCAGTATAATAAAAAAAAAAATCCAGGGGCTGGGAAGGCGGCTCAGTGGTAGCGTGCTTGCCTTGCATGCCTGAGGCCCTGGGTTCAATTCCTCAGCACCACATAAGCAGAAAAAGCTGGAAGTGGTGCTGTGGCTCAAGTGGTAGAGCACTAGCCTTGAGCTGAAGAGCTGAGGGACAGCTCCCAGGCCCAGTGTTCAGGCCCCACGACCAACAAAAATAAATAAACAAATTTAAAAATAAAAAAATTTGGGGCTAGTTGAGGACCAGTGGCTCATGTCTATAATCCAAGTTACTTGAGAGGACAAGAATGAAGGTTCACAGCCAGCTCAAGCAAAAAAGTTACTGAGCCAGGTATTGGTGGCTCATGTCTATAATCCTAGCTACTCAGGAGACTGAGATGTGAGGATTATGGTAGGAAAGTGAATGACCCTTATCTCAAATAACCTACTCAGAAAAAGCTGTTCAGGACAGAATCCCCAGGACTGGCCAAAAAAAAAAAAAAAAGATTGAGATTCTTTCTCAACCCAAGGCTGGGTACAGTGGCATAAGACATCCTAAGGTACACAGAAGACTGAGATTGGCCTGTGTTTCCAGGTCAGTGCAGACAGAAAAGTCTACTGAGAGACTCCATCTCCACAGAAGGGATGCTGGAAAAGGTAGCAAGCACCAGTGATGCTAACAACAATGGGAAACCTAAAAGTATGTGAATTGCAGCACAAATAGTGGACTGACTGACTGGACTCATTTCCTAGTGAGACCGTGTCCCACTGAGGGAGGGAGTAAGGGAGATATTTGAGCTGTAATCCTAAATTAAAAGGGTAATGCTGAAAGTATCACAATATATGATCTCAACTTCAACTGCCAATCCATAGTTAACAAAAACAGCAAGATAGTGGTACAAAACCAGATATATATACCAATGGAGTAGAAGACCCAGAAATAGATCCACCCTATTAGAGCCATCAGATTTTTCAATAGGAATAAGAAAAAAACAGCCTTTTGAACAAATGTTGTAAGCTAAAAAGGATATCCACATGTAGAAGACTGAAAGTAGAACCCTGACAAAAACCAAATTCAAATGTATCAAAGACCTTAATGTAAGACCTGGAACTCTGAAAACAGCTATGAGAAAACAATGGAAGATGTAGGCATAGGCTACAACTTCCTGAATAGAACTCTAATTGCTCAAGAGATAAGAGGAAGAACTGATAAATGGGATTGCATCAAATTAAAAAGATTCCTCATGTTCAAATGAAACAATTACTGGAATAAAGAGTTGGCATAGAGAATAAGAGAAACTTTGCCAGCTATTCCCTCTATTTAGTAAAGGATTAATATACAGAATATATAAAGAGTTCAAAAATCAAACTTTAATTTAAAAAACCCAATTAATAAATGGACAAATGAATTAAACAGTTCTGAAAAGAACAAATGGCTAATAAATATGTGAAAAAAAGTTTAACAACTTAAGTCATAAAGGAAATTTTTAAAAATTGAAGCAAAAGATAATGTAATCCTAGCTATTCAGGAAGCTGATAATAAAGGACTGCAGTTCAAGCCCAGCCCAGGAAAGAAAGTCCATGAGACTCTTATCTCCAATTGATCACCACTGGAGTTGTGGCTCAAGTGGTAGAGCACTAGCCTGGAGCTGAATTGCTGAGAGACAGCACCCAGGTCCAGAGCTTAGGTCCCACAACCACAAAAAAAAAAGATAAATTAATAGTGACACCTGCCTGTAATCTCAGCACTTGGAAAACTTAAGGCAGGAGGAATGAGAGTTCAAGGTCAGTCTCAGGGAATACATGGCAACACCCTACCTCAAACCACAGAAACCACAAAACATAAAAAATTACCTAAAACCAGAGAGAAAGAAAAATAAGAACATATGTTTATGATTCTGGGAAGACATTAAAAAGCAAACATTAAAAAGTAAAGCCAAGCCGGGTGCTGGTGGCTCACGCCTGTAATCCTAACTACTCAGGAGCCTGAGATCTGAGGATCATGGTTTAAAGCCAGCCCAGGAAGATAGATCTGTGAAATTCTTATCTCCATGAACCACTAGAAAACCAGGACTGGCACTGTGGCTCAAATGGTAGAGTGCTACTTTGAGCTGAAGAGCTCAGGGACAGTGCCCAAGCACGCGCACACACACACACACACACACACACACACACACACACACACACACACACACACACACACACACACACACACACACACACACACACACACACACACACACACACACACACACACACACACACACACGCCCAAGCACGCACACACACACACACACACACACACACACACACACACACACACACACACACGTAAAATATTTAAACCATGAAACTAAAACACAAATCTAATTGGGAGATATGTTTAAAATGTTGTTTATTAAAATAGGTAATTCACTTTGAGCTGAAAAGCTGAGGGACAGTGCTCAGGCCCAGAGTTCAAGCCTCATGACTGACAAAAATAAAATAAAATAAAATAAGGAATTCAAACAAAACAAAAGCAATAAAAAAAATGAAAAAGACAACCTCCTGAAACTCAATAGATTAAAGATACCACCTATAGAATAGCAAGAATAAGTCAGGTACTGGTGGCTCATGCTTATAATCCCAGCTACTCAGTAGGCTAAGATCTGAGGATCAGAAATGCAGTTCAAGGCCAGCCTAGACATGAATCTTAATCTTCAATTAACCACCAAAAAAACAGCAGTTGTGCTGTGGCTCCAAGTGGTAGAGTGCTAGCCTTTAGCAAAAGAGCTCAAGGAAGCTGGGTGCCAGTGGCTCATGGCTGTGATCCTAGTTAGTCAGGAGGCTGAGAATCTGAGGATCACAGTTCCAAGCCAGTCCGGGCAGGAAAGTCCATGAGACTCTAATCTCCAATAAACCACCAGAAAACCAGAAGTGGCACTGTGGCTCAAGTGGTAGAGTGCTTGCCTTGAACTGAGGGACAGCACCCAGGCCCAGGGTTCAAGCCCATGACTGATCAAAAAAAAAAAAAAAAAATGCTCAGAGAGTTCAAGTCCCATGACCAATACCCCTTTCCCTCCAAAAAAAGAATAGCAAGAATAGGGGAATTCATCCACAAAGAAATCAAAAGCATGAGCTTTAAGATGAGGAGCTTCACTAGCAATCTAGCAAATAAAATGCAATTTCTCACTAAAAAGATTGGTACTTAATAGTACCATATACTGGTCTGCAGTACCATATACTGGTATGCATGTAAGGAATAATAGGTATTAAAAGAGTAAAGGCTGTTACAAATCTGTGACAACAGAGAAATCAGAGTGTATAATGATACATACTCCTTAATCCCCAAAATTCTGTCTTATTTTACATCTTAAATAATATATAAAAAGACACAAAAAAGTTACTAAAGAAATGTTCACAGAAATGAAAACATATTAACAAGTTAAATACCAATGAGAAATGAGCAAATAAACTGGGATATATTTATACTTTGAATAAAGTTAAAATCTTATATGTAATAATATGAAAAGTTTCCTAAGGCTATATATACAATATAGCTGAATAGAAGAAAATAAGGAAATGCTTGTATGTAATGATTTCACACACATAATTACATATAAATGTATCTAAATTCATATAAAAGACTTGCAAAAGTACACATGAAAGCAGCTTTGGTGAGATGGAGGAGAACAAGAATGAGGGAAAGGCTATTACTAGGAGCCATGGTCAAACTCTCACAAAGAGAATTCATTTGTGTATTCTGTGTCTGAGTATAAATTTAATCTGCAAATCTTGGGATTGGGTGGGAACTGTTGTATTACTCATGGAACTTCTTTCTACAGTATAGTTTTTAAGATCTACATAAAGGGGTTCATTAAAAATAATGGTTTGAGAAGCCCTAACCATCTCTGGCCTAGAAAACTGTAATAGTTTAGAATAAATATCAATGTCTCTCCCCCTATATTGCCTGCCAAGCTTTCTTAAATAAAATACCTCAGGCCACGATGCCCTCACTTCCATTACCCTATTTGAATTTCTTCATAGCAATGTTCACTTTCTGAACTTAATTATTGTGTATTTTCCATCAGAATGGGAATGCAAGCCAATTTTGAACTTACATGATTTTAGGTGAGCCATTTAGTGTTTTCTTATATTATTAAAGATAGAGTTTATTTACTTACCTTAGTTGGAAAAGGAAATTTGGAAGGCTCTGTTTTGCATGGTGTATGAATAGCCGTTAGAGGGGGAGGCCATGAATGCGTCATCTCCTGAAATGTAATTATTACAGTTTGTTTTCAACCAGGTCAAGGATTAAAAACTGTATCGCTAAAAACCAGATTTGTACTTATAAATGCTGGTTTTGTGATTGCTCTTTAAAATTATACATATTTAAGTCAATAAATACTGATGAAGCACAACTGTGTGCAAGGCACTACGGGGCTGTTAATAGGAGGGTAAATAATAAATGCTTATTTCCTGCAAGGAATTTGCAGTTAGGATAAACTCTGAAGAGTGATAGAAATGGGCCTGTATCAAATACAAGGCACATAATAAAATACTACTAAAGAGAGTTTGTTGTGGGAATCAATGGAAGCATGGGGCTAACAGCTAACATTTACTTTACCTTTAATTGACCCACAGTGTGCTGTTTTGCTTGTCTGTTACTCACTTCTTACAATGCTATTATGATACAGATAAGTGTAGCTCTATGAAGAAATAAATCAATCCAAGTATAAAGATTACTTACTTAACACTATATATTTACTAAGTAATGGACACACAGAATTTTATAGTAAGAAATCTGACAACATAACCCATGAGCTGAGAGGAAAATATGGTCACATGGGAAAACCAGAAAAGGGACTCCAAAAGCACATAAGAAGGAAAGCAGACCAGCAAAACCCTAAGTATGATTTCACTCAATGTCTTCTAATTATGCTAAATATGTCCAAGTGAGGTTTGAATAAGATTAAAAAAGTATATATTAGCAGGGGAGAGAATGATGAAAGACTTACAATAAGGAGGGAATGTTTTGTTAAAGGTGGTAGCTTATCTAGGAATTTATCCTATAGCTACAACCACACAATTAGGACACACATTTCAGGCTCACATTTGAAAAATGGGGACGGGGGAGTAGGTAGGGGGTGCGGGGAGAACAGGTACCCAACAGTACAGTGTTAATTAGCAGACATCCATACAATGAAACACCAAACAGACATTAAAATGAAAATTTGAACTGATATGAAATGATATCTACAGTATACTGTTAAGTAACTAACATAAATAATAATCTATGTCCTAGTAAATGTATATAGTCTCTGGGGGGACTGACTATCTTTGGGCAACAGAATGAGTAAAGAGGGCAGAAACAGGACACTTGATATAGTCTCTACTAGAAGCTCTTAAAATAGTCACTCACATATTCTTTATCCAATGCTCTTACTATTTCTTACATCCAGCTCTAGAAGGTCAGCTCAAAGCATGCAACTATCATCATTACCATCACTGTATCCCAGTGCTTGACATGTAACAGGGTGCTGAATTAGCATGCTTTTAATTGGTAAATTGAAAATTCCCATAAATATGTACCAGTTTCAAATTAAAATTTTCATCATGGGATGTCTAGAACTACAAATTGTTTAAAGGGAAAAAAAATCTGAAGAAAAACATGAAGAAGCAGCCAGGTGTGGTGGGGGCTCATGCCTGAAGGCCTAGCTGATACCTGAGGATCACAGTTCGAAGCCAGTCTTGGCAACAAAGTTCCAAGACACTTATCTCCAATTCACCACCAGAAAACCCAACGTGGTGCTTGGCTTAAAGTGGTAGAGCACTAGGCTTGAGCAAAAGAACTCAGGGATAGCACCCAATTTCAGAGTTCAAGTGGCATAAAGGACCAAAAAAAAAAAAAAAAAAAGATGAAGAGAAATAGACTTTTAGTTCCTGGCACACCACAGATCGGGAAGGAAAAAGGAAACAGAAACCAATACACCTTGGGTTTTGGTATTAACATTTTACATCGGAAATATTAGAATACTCTCAGTTGATAATTTATCACCAAATGACTCCACCTAAAACAGGCCTTGTGTCAAGCCCTGTATATATAAAATACGGAAAAATTATAAGATCAAAGGCATAATTAAATACAAGAATATCTTCTAGGTACTAAAATTCTGTGCATTACTGAGGATTCAGGGGAAAGACTTCTTAGACTTCATATACATGCACCTAAAATTTACAGGTTGCAGATTCAAAGGAAGAGTTATTAATATGTCTCCTACAGGGGGAAGGCTTTTATTCGGTGTCTAAGGAAAATAAAAGAAGAAACTGAAGAACAAGAAGAAACATTCCAAGGAAACTTACTTAAGGAAGTAAAAGAACAAGAAAATGTATATGGCTTTATGAAACCAGCCTGGCAAAAGTGGTCCATCAGTAGGAAGAAGGCTTAGGACTGGCCTGTGGAAGGTCTACGTGTTAAATTTGGACACCATTCTTTCTTAGAATAGTAATCTTAGGGTGCTGCTAAAAAATGCTAAGAAAAAAAAAGTTCTGAAGACAGGGACTGAAGAATCTGAAAACAATGTAGAAAACACATGAGCCAAGAGAGTCTACAAACAGAAAGTGAAGACTCTTCTAAGTACTAAAGCTCAAGGTGACTGAAATGGAAAGCAAGGAATGGGAATTTCAAAGTCCACATCTAGTTTTGTGATGAAATATAACATGAGGAAGAAACAAGACATAATGAGAATTCTACACTTAACTCGTGGGGCATGACACTACTAATAGAAAAATCTATTTCAATATGGCTTCTGACATGTTGAGTCAAAAGAAGCAAAGAGAAATTAAAATAAAAACCCAGGATAAAAGCAATTAAGAGACAAAAACTAAGACCCAAAAGAGACCAAGGCAACAGAGAAATACTGAATAGCCGTCTAACAAATAAAGCCAAAGATGGTAGAAAAGGTAGGCCAAAGCACAGAAAGAAAAGGGCAGAGGCAAAAAGAATGCACCCCTATTTAAGAGAAGTCACAGGATTACAAAAAGGCAGACAGAAAGACAGGAAAAGCAGATGGACATAAAAACAATGGAGCATAACAACAGTCATACCTACTTCAACGTATTTCCAACAGGAAAAATCAAGTATAAAACAGCAGGCAGTTACAAAACAAGCCAAACAAACAAACAAAAGGAGTCAAATTAAACTGCTAGATGAAGAAAAAATAATGCCTTAGAGAAACAAGTTCAACAAAATGGTAGCCATAAAAGATTTTAGCGCGCTAAAGGAAGGAAGGGGAAAGCAAAAGGATGAGAGCATTAAAAAGCAGGTAGTCACAAGGGAATTCATAGCAAAATACAGTACAAACAAAACAATTCAGGAGCTCACCAAAAATTGTGACAGATACTTTTCTCCTAATAACAAAATGAAGTCAATGCAACTCACTAATTCATTAGACTTTGTCTTTTTCCAATAGAAAAATGTTCTTTTTTTTGTCATGCATATTGTAAATGTATCCAATGAAGACTCAAAATGTAAGTACTCAAATTATTGTACAGTTTGACCACCAAGTACAGACAAATTATGAAGCAAGCTATTTTTGACATAATCATTTGACTAGTAACTGTTGAGCTTCTTTAGCACTTCAGATTATTAAATGGTTCAGTCTGAGGAAGTGCAGTTATATTTGATATCTTCCTCTTTTCAAAGCAAATTGTCAAGACTAGAATTTGTTTTACTTAAAAACAAAGCCAAATCTCTGAAGGCAAATATACAAACCATGGAATTTAAAGTTAAGGAAAACAACTATTTGTATTTAATACACACATAAACAATGCTTTGCTTTAGATCCTTTGTGAAGTTCATGTGTAAGAAGGAAAATGTTTTTTCAGAAAACCAAACAATATTTACTGCTTACAGTAGTAAAGGACAACAAATAATATACAAATTGGTGAATAAAACACAATAGAGCCAATGAACACCCCACCTGAGCCTCACAGCAAAACAAACGAAACAAACACTATCCGCAAGATTTCAAGCAAGCAAAAGATGGTAGGTCATTTTCAGGCGACTATAAAAGGCAGAGAATGGCCAGAAAGCAGCAATGGATCCAAGAAGGGTAATTATGATGCTAAAGCATCATAAATAAAAACACCGAAATTATTCTTTTAACACTTACTTTAAGAATTTCATCCACACAGCTCACATCACCAGAAGCTGATGATGCCTTAAGAAAGAGGGGAGGGGAAAAAGCCCACATTAGAGTTGGAGTAGCTTATTAGACTTTTAGTATTTACTACACAGTTGTACAAAACACAACTATCCTTAAGTCCTTTCTCCCATCACTTGAGCTATGAGCTATGATTTTTGGCTACTGATATTACTTCTTAATTTTGTTATTGCACAAATTGTAAAAGATAAAATTTAAAGAAGTATTTATGATAACAGTACTCTAAATCAGAATACTACTTAGAATATTTGGACTGGTTTCCCTAAACATAAATTTTTTTTAAGTACTAAAAAATCTAACTCACCAAACCACACAGCCCAGGAAACATTTCCATTTGTCTTTTAAAATTTTTTTTTACATTTATTATACCTAAATTTAATATTTTAATATAATTTTCAGGTGAGCAACTTATAAAAAATTCACAAGTTTAATCATATACAAAATCTATCAAGATACTGTTACCATTTCACATTAACAAGCAGGGTAATATGAGCACTACTGAAAAGATGACTGATTTTTTAACACAACAGACATTTTACAGTCTTTCTTAAATCACAGAAGGTAAAGTACCTATTTTAAGGCACACATAGGAATCAGAAAGCTTAAGTCTTACCCTTAAGATGTTACTGTTTAAAGAAAGAACAAATTACCATTTAGTGTTCTCTGGGGAGTAATTAGATGATAAACATAACAGTTTCCTAAGGCCACAGGAAGGATACTTAAATGTTCTCAAAACAGTAGTTTAAATATCCTTCAGTCCTGTTTCCCATCACTTGAGCTATGATTTTTGGCTATTGATATTACTTTTTAATTTTTTATTGCACAACCTATATCAAAAGACAAAATTCCATGTATCAATGTAATGTCACAATTAAATCCATAATTTTGCTAATTTAAAAAAGATTATGTCATAAATTACTTCATAATAAGTGCTCATTTCTTTGGCTATTTTCAATGCTATGTTTAAAAGTACGTTTTACATGTACTTTTAAAACTGTCTCAATCTTTTAAGTGTAATCAGAGAAAAGAATGATAGCATCCAAACTACCATCTCCACATGAACCACGACTTGTATCTTACTCATGAATGTTACTATAAGAACAAATAACTTAATTTTTTTTTTTTGGGGGGGGGGGGGTCCGGTCGTGGGGCCTGAACTCTGGGCCTGGGCACTGTCCCTCAGCTCTTCAGCTCAAGGCTAGTGCTCTACCATTTGAGCCACAGCGCCACTTCCGGCTTTTTTCTTTTTGCTTATGTGGTGCTGAGGAATTGAACCCAGGGTCTCAGGCATGCAAGGCAAGCGCTCTACCACTGAGCCACCTTCCCAGACCCTTAATTTTCTTTTTAAACAAAAGAAAACAGGGTATATTATTCTTTATAGAATCAATGTATGTGTGTATATATATACATTTTTTATTTACTTATTTTTGGTTGGTCGTGGGGCCTGAACTCTGGGCCTGGTTGTCCCTCAGCTCTTCAGCTCAAGGCTAGCACTCTACCACTTGAGCCATAGCACCACTTCTGGCTTTTTCTGCTTATGTGGTGCTGAGGAATCGAACCCAGGGCCTTATGCATGCAAGGCAAGCACTCTACCACGGAGCTACCTTCCCAGCCCCTCAATATATTCTTTATAGACTCAATAGCGGGAAACCCAAGATATTGGTGGATCACACTTTTTTATTTATAATGGATCTGTCATCTGAATAACTGAAAACCATCAATGACTTTTAGCCTTTCCCTGAGAGGGGAAGTTTACAATTCTATGGATACACTTAGGAGTCAACTCACAGGCTTCCTTTAAACTTTTTTTTTCTCTACCTTTAAACTTTATACTCCTTACTATTAAGGGAAAAAGGTGGTTCCAAGTTTACTCAAAATTTCATGGACAATTATTTCACACAGTCACAATGTTAAAAAGGTCTAAATGTGTGACTTACATCCAGTGGCTGGGAAGGTATTTTCAGCTTGGTGAGATGTGCTTTGCTGCTGGACTTCAGCTCAGTCATGCTGTTGCCATGGGACTGGCTGCTGTAGTGCTCAGAGGACAGCTTGGGTTCCATGGACTCCTGTCCATCCATGGGACGAACATAAGCAGTGGGTTTCTGTAACATCGAACTGGACTTTGACATCAACGACGGTGGGAAAGACTGATTTGAGTGCTGCCCACTTGAAAAGGGTACACGGGAAGGAGAATCCCAATTGGCATCAGGGTCCCGAGGAGACTTGGAACGCTGATGTTCCTTGCTATGGTGATCACTCCCATGAGACCTGGAATGACTAGAGCTTAGTGAAGAAACTGCCTGGGTTTTCCCAGGACTTGAAGATCGTGATTTGGAGTGTTCTGATCCATGCTGGCCTTTCTTCCGGCTACTGCTGTATGAGTCACGGTCATGCCTCTGACTACTACTATTAGTGCTGCTGCTACCACCTGCACTGGCACGCTGGCTACTGTGTCCACTCTGTAAGCCTGAAGACCGTTTCTGAGACTGAGAAGTGCTGGGTGCAGGTCCTACTGGAGTCCATTTACTACTCTGATGAGAACTTCCATGTCTCTGTTCAAAGAAATTTGGGTTTGATTTCTCATCTCCTGTTGGTGGTACTGTAGGCTTGGGAATTGCAACAAGCTTTGGTATAGCTCTGTCTCCTATGAAATCCTTCATTTCATCGTAGTTTCCAAGCATACTCTGAATACGACTTGATAATTTATCTTCTTTGCTAGTCTACAAAAAATATAAGATAAAATTATATTAGCATAATCTGAAAATAAAATATACTTCTAAAGCTGATTTTCTTAACTTTTTTTTTTTTGTTGTTGGTTGTGGGGCTTGAACTTTGGGCCTGGGCACTGTCCCTCAGCTCTTCAGCTCAAGGCTAGGGCTCTACCACTTTGAACTACAGCGCCACTTCTGGTTTTCTGGTAGTTTACTGGAGATAAGAGTTTCACAGACTTTCTTGCCCAGGCTGGCTTTGAACCATGATCCTCAGATCTCAGCCTCCTGAGTAGCTAGGATTACAGGTGTGAGCCACTGGGGCCCAGCTGATTTTCTAACTTTCAAATGGAAAAGACCTTTCCAAAGTGAGGCTTCATTTACCTCACATCCTAAAGTTAACCTTTAGAAACAAACTTCAAATGTGTGTCTATGTGCTTGTCTCTTGTTGTTGTTGGTTGTGATGGTTCTGGGACTGAACCCAGGGCCTCTCTCACATGCTAGATGAATGCTCTACCACTGAGTATACTCCCAGCACTCAAATACATGATTTTCACAGTGAAATAAAATTTGTGTCTGAAAATAACCATGCTAAAACACAAATACTCTGTAGGACACAAAGAAATATATAAAGTGAATTTAAGAGAAAAAAATGAGCAAAACAATTTTCTTAAACCAGTAAACATATAGGAACAGCAGAAAAAAAGGGGGCTTTTGAGAAACAGTAAAGGAATCTGCCCTTATATGATTAAGATCCATGGCCAGCAGATTAGCCAACATTCACATTTTAGTAACTGATGTAAATAAACATTTCACACCTTCTAAGTCAATGTTAACAGTTAGGAGCAGAAACAAAAATGTAGTGAAACCAAGCAATATACAGTCATCTTGAAAAAAAATTAATTCCTTTTGTTTATATGATTCATCCGTTAAGTCAGAAACTACCAGGAGTGGCAGTGTAGGTCAGCATATGTAAATTCCAGGTCTTAATCAGACATTAGAATTTGAGAGTAGCCTCAGCAAGTTCAAGACTAGCTTGAGTTACATAGTGAGAACCTGTCTCAAAAAAACTTAAAAAAAAAAAAAGAAGAAAAAAAAAGCCAAACAATAAATTAAGCCTCAAAAATTCATTGATAAAGTTTAAATCTGGCTATTAATTAAATCAACAAATTATTAAAATTTTAAATCAATGAGTTAAGTTTCAAATCAGGATAATGAGGAGGTCCAATATATCTATTAAGTGTAAGACTTTCATTCATATATATGGAAGAAAGCTTACTGTTTATATTAAAAAGAAATCAAGAGCCAGGCCCTGGTAGCTCACACCAGTAATCCTAGCTATTCAGGAGGCTGAAATCTGAGGATTAAGTCCGTGAGACTCTTATTTCTAATTAACCACCAAAAAACTGAAGTGGTGCTGTGGCTCAAAATGGCAGAGTGCTAGCCTGGAGTGAAAAAGCTCAGGTACAGCACACAGGCCCTGAGTTCAAGCCCCATGACTAACAAAAGAAAAAAAAGAAAGAAAAAAATTAAGAATAAACTACCCCTATTTATTTTAGGATCTGCAAATAAAGCCTTTTGATTGTTTGAAAATCTGTTTGATCTTATTAAACAGGACAGGCAAATATACAGCTACTTATAGGTAGCAACAGGATTAGAAAACAAATCAAATTCTTTACAGAATAATTGCAAAATAAATGGTAGGATGATGCAAAAATTCTGGAGAAAATTTTATTTTTTTCAATATACTTTTAATCTCTATTTAATCCCTAATCCATGGTGTTACATTCACATACACTATGTCAGCAATCATAAATGGTTTCTATAAACATCAAACTTTATGTGATAACTGAGAATACATTGCTACTTTTAATATTTCATCAGAAAGTCTAACACTCAATTTTATACTTATAGCTATAATACATAGTATATCATCTATTACACATGATATATACCTTTAAAATATTAAGAACAGCTGAAATGAAATCCAAAGTCAAATTAAAAGTCAGAAAAACATCTTTTGCCACTAAAACTAAAAGTTATGAAAGGTAGTACTTTTTGGTGGACATTATAATTTCAAATAAAGTAAAATGATAGTAATAAAAACAGCAATTGGCCGGGTGCTGCTGGCTCACACCTGTAATCCTAGCTACTCAGGTGGCTGAGGATTACGGTTCAAAGCCAGCCCAGGCAGGAAAGTCCGTGAAACTCTTTTTTTTTTTTTTTTTTTGGGTCCGGTCGTGGAGCCTGAACTCTGGGTCTGGGCGCTGTCCCTCAGCTCTTCAGCTCAAGGCTAGCACTCTACCACTTGAGCCACAGCGCCACTTCCGGCCTTTTTCTTTTTGCTTATGTGGTGCTGAGGAATCGAACCCAGGACGGGCCATAGGCATGCAAGGCAAGTGCTCTACCACTGAGCCACCTTCCCAGCCCCAGTCCATGAAACTCTTACCTCCAATAAAACACCAGAAAACCATTAGTGGCGATGTGGCTCAAGTGGTAGAGCACTAGCCGTGAGCTGAAATGTTGAGGGACAGTACCCACGCCCAGTGTTCAAGCCCCACGACTGACAAAACAAAACAAAAAAACAGCAATTGATCTAGGTACCAAATGTTCATGCCTAGCTTATTCAAGAGGTCTGAGGATAACAGTTTGAAACTAGCCTAAACAGACAAATTATCTCCAATTAACCAGCAAAAAGCCTGAAGTGGAAATATATAGCTGCAGTGGAAGAGACCCAGCTAAGTGAAAGAACTGAGTGAAAATGGGAGGCACTGAGTTCAAGCCCAAGTATTGGCACTAAAAAACAAACCAAAAGGGCTGGGAAGGTGGCTCAGTGGTAGAGCGCTTGCCTTGCATGCATGAGGACCTGGGTTCGATTCCTCAGCAGCACATAAGCAAAAAGAAAAAAGCTGGAAGTGGCACTGTGGCTCAAGTGGTAGAGCGCTAGCCTTGAGCTGGAAGAGCTGAGGGACAGCGCCCAGGCCCAGAGTTCAGGCCCCACGACTGGACCTAAAAAAAAAAACCAAAAAAACTAGCAATTGACTTAACTTACCATTTCTGATAATATGCTAATGTAACTCTGGACAGTTAAGCATTGAATATATTAGAAAATCAAGAATATTTATGGGGCTGGGAATGTGGTTTAGTGGTAGAGAGCTTGCCTATCATGCATGAAGCCTGGGTTCCTCAGTACCTCATAAACAGAAAGAGCTGGAAGTGGTGCTGTGCCTCAAGTGCTGGAGTGCTAGCCTTGAGCAAAAGAAGCTCAGGGCCAGTGCCCAGGCCCTGAGCTCAAGTCCCAGAATTGGCATAAAAAAAAGAGAGAAAGAGAGAGAGATAGGGGGGCGGGGGGGGAGGATGGGAAGGGATGGGAAGGGGAAACAAAGGAGGAGGCTACAATGCTTGATAAGAAATGTACTCATTATCTTGGCCATGTAATTGTAACCCCTCTGTACAGTATTTTCACAATAAAAAGAGAGAGAGAGAGAGAGAGAGAGAGAGAGAGAGAGAGAGAGAGAGAGAGAGAGAGAGAGAGAATTCAGGTCTATGATAATAAAAAAAGAACCAAACATAGTGATAACACATTTTTCCAAACACACTAATAGTCAATGAAACTTAGTAAATTAAGTAGAATGGCAAGAAGTAGGGGGAGACAAAATGATCTATAAAAATCATCTTTTTTTTTTTTTTTGGTCTGTTGTGGGGCTTGATCTCTGGGCTGGGGTAAGTACTACCATTTGAGCCACAGTGCCACTTCTGGTTTCCTGGTGGTTAACTGAAGATAAAGAGTCTCACAGATTTTCCTGCCCAAGCTAGCATTGAACTTCAATCTCAGATCTCAGCCTTCTGAGTAGCTAGGATTAAAGGTATGTGCCAACAGTGTCCGCCCACATTTTTAAAGAATATAGGACAGCAATGAGAATGGGAATTCAAGGACATCTATTGTGTAATACTCTTTTTTTCTGATATGAACACTGATTATCTGAGGTGGTTTGTGTGGTAAAAATTCTTCAAGCCATAACACATTTTATATACTTTCCCATATGCATTTCATTACTACCGAAAAAAAAAAAAAAGGATGCTCCATTTACAAAAAAAAAGAAAGAAAGAAAGAAAGCAAATGTTTTTGTTTTGTTTTGTTGTTGGTCGTGGGGCCTGAACTCTGGGTCTGGGCGCTGTCCCTCAGCTCTTCAGCTCAAGGCTAGCACTCTACCACTTGAGCCACAATGCCACTTCCGGCTTTTTTCTTTTTGCTTATGTGGTGCTGAGGAATCAAACCCAGGACGGGCCACAGGCATGCAAGGCAAGCGCTCTACCACTGAGCCACCTTCTCAGCCCAAGCAAATGGTTTTTATAATAAATTTCTAACATTAAAAATCGTTAAAAAAATTTTTTTTGCCATTCCTGGGACTTGAACTCAGGACGTGGGCACTGTTCCTGAGCTTCTTTTGCTCAAGGCATACAAGGCAAGCACTCTACCACTAAGCCACATTCCCAGCCCAAGTTTAAAACATTTTAAAAGTAAAAGGGTTACATAGATGGGGAAAAAAGTTTCAAACTTACAACTTTGTATGGCTCAGCAAATAGAGGGGAACTGGGTGGGAAGGCGTCTTCACCCTGCTGAATTTCCTGATTCCGCCTTTCCCGTTCTTTCATGCGCAGCACATTCCGGTCCTCACGGTTCATGTTGCTATGAGGAGAAACACAATTTTTACATAAAATAAGAAGAAAAATCCTCTGTACATATTTTGTCAGTTGAATACTCCAATTGGAGATGCTCTTTTAACTTACAAATAACAACAGGCATAGGTACTCAAGGTGGGATTTTTTAATAGGTTTCTCAACTATTATCATAGCGTCTTCTACAAATAGCCAGAGAGGGGACACTATTCCAGAATATTAGCACTCACTCCTCTATGTAGATAACAATTCTTTAAAAAATGCTGTACTAGGAATTGAACCCCGATTCTCACACATAATAAGGCTAGCCCAAACTTACCATCTTTGAAGGATTTTGCTAGTTGTCAGTGAAAACTTGTATATTTAGAGGAAAGATACTAGTTGAGCTTCAATCATCAATATTTCCTGTAAGTTTTTCATGGCTTTCACTTCAAAAATCTAACTACCCTTTGCCCTTAGAGATATACAACCCGCTCCAACCTACCACCCACTTCCCTGGGGCCAGCTCTTTCTCTACTTCACATCTACCTTATCTTGATTTCTTTTTGTCCCAAACACAGCTTCTTTGGTGTCCATCCTTATGGCAGTTTGACCTCAGCTTTGCTGTTGCTCTAGATTCCCTAAAAAACGACATTTCTGCTCTAAATATATTAATATTACAATAAGCACCTCAATAAGTGGCAAAACTAAAGATTTGAGTGATAGAATCTAAAACTAGCAATTGGTTAATAAATTATAATTCAAAATTGTATTACCAAAAAAAAAGTCTTGACTGGGAGAAAAATGGGAATGTAATTCCTACTATCACCACAGTATGTTTATTTTCACTAGAACAAACCAAGGGCCACAGGCTTATTTATAGCAGTAAAGGTTGCAGAGACAAAGATGGAAAAAGTATCAAACTCTGAGGTAAGCGATTACCACAGCCTTTGACACATCTTTTTTCTGAAGACAGATTAAAGCATCTTTCTTGATTTTTTTTTTAAAGAGTCGCTAAGGTGCTTCATTAGCACAGTAGGTAGAGCACATCAATCTCATAAAAGGATAGGACACACCCATGATCCTAGCACTGGAGAGATGAGGTAGGAAGATTCCAGTTGAGGCCAGTCTGGGCTACAGTGTATGTCCCCGGTGGCATGGATTACATAAGATCTTGTCTTAAAACAAACAAAATCCATGGGGCTGAAAGTATGGCTCAGGTTGTAGAGCATCAGGCAATGAGGGAAAGTGTCAGACAAAAAGTGAGACAGTCTCAGTCTCAAACAAAAAAAATTTTTTTAAATCCAAAGGGAAAAATCAAATTATACCTGTGGAGTATTTCTAGTTTATAATTTTAAATCAAATCAGAAAGGGAAGTCAATCAAGACTAAGGGAAACTATAATTATAAAATTAGAATGGACAGGTGGGGGGAGGGGGGAGGCGGGGAAGGGAAGTGAAGGGTAAACAAAGGAGGAGGCTGCAATGCTTGGTAAGAAATGTATGCATTATCCTGACCATGTAATTGTAGCCCCTCTGTACAGTATGTTCTCAAATAAAATAAAATACAATTAAAAAAAAAATTAGAATGGACAGCAAAACCAATATACTCTTGAGGGCTTTCTTTTGTGGTTAGAGAAAACAAACATCCAAAAATAAAACATGGTGGTTTGTACGATTTAGTATCATGCAAATAAAGCAATTTAATGTGGAGAAAGAAGGAAGCAAAGAGGAAGGAAGGAAGGGGAAAAGGAAAGGAAGGAGAAAGGGAGAAGAGAGATCTAAGTGCTTGAAATGTATATTTAAATTTTTTACCTGCATAATATTCTAGTAAGTGTAAATAACAATATAACTTGTTGAGTGTTATATAATATACTATGGGATTTCTGCTTTCTCTAATAATGAGCACCAGAGGGTGACATGAAACATATTTTAATCTTTTTTTTTTTTTTTTTGGGTCCGGTCGTGGGGCCTGAACTCTGGGCCTCAGCTCTTCAGCTCAAGGCTAGTGCTCTACCACTTGAGCCACAGTGCCACTTTCGGCTTTTTTCTTTTTGCTTATGTGGTACTGAGGAATCGAACCCAGGGCCTCAGGCATGCAAGGCAAGTGCTCTACCACTGAGCCACCTTCCCAGCCTTTAATCATTCTTTAAAGAATCTATGCTTTACTTGGAGAATGAAACCAAAGAATGACCTCCAGTATTTGTTTTTTTGGGTTTTTTTGGTCCGGCCGTGGGGCTTGAACTCTGGGCCTGGGCGCTGTTCTCTCAGCTCTTCAGCTCAAGGCTAGCGCTCTACCACTTGAGCCACAGCGTCACTTCTGGCTTTTTTCTTATGTGGTGGTGAGGAATCGAACCCAGGGCCTCATGCATTCAAGGCAAGTGCTCTACCACTGAGCCACCTTCCCAGCCCGACCTTCAGTATTTGGACCAACTAGTAGGTTTTTTATTACTCACATCCAGTCTCCTGGATTATGGTGCTACCAAAATACAAAGTTAAGCAGGGGCTGGGAAGGTGGCTCAGAGGTAGAGCGCTTGACTTGCATGCATGAGCCCTGGGTTCGATTCCTCAGCACCACATAAGAAAAAAGAAAAAAGCCGGAAGTGGTGCTGTGATGCAAGTGGAAGAGCGCTAGCCTTGAGCTGAAGAGCTGAGGGACAGTGCCCAGGCCCAGAGTTCAGGCCCCATGACCGGACCAAAAGAAAAAAAAAAAAAAAGTGCATATCCTGATACTTACTAATAAAAGAAATTAACAACAAAAATAAGTTAAGCAGGGTCAAGCAGGGCGCTGGTGGTTTACACCTATAATCCTAATTACTCAGAGAAGAATGAGATCTGAGAATAATAGTTCAAAGCCAACCTGAACAGAAAAGTGTGCAAGACTCTTATTTCCAATATCAAAAAAGCAGCTCAATCAAGAGGAAGTGTACTCATTACCTCACTCATGTAACTGTAACCCTCTGTATAGTATCTTTACAATAAAAAAATTAAAAAAAAAAAAAAAAAGCAGCTCAAAATGGAGCTGTGGCTCAAGCAGTAGAGTGCTAGCCTTGAGCAACAAACGCCTTAAGACAGCACCAGAGGTCAAGCCCCAGGATGGCACCAAAAATTAAAATAAAGTAAAAAAAAAAAAAAGTTAAGCAGAGTCTAAGGACCTGTTAACTACCAGTTTTCCAAATTTCCTACATTCAGATCCTGAAAGATTATATAATGAATGTAGCATGATTAGCATGTGTAAGGTCCTGGGTTCTAGCCCCATTATCAAACACAAAAATAAAGCAAAACAAAGCAAAAAACTGAAAGAAGAAAACCACTTTAAAAATATTTGAGGCCAGGCATGGTGGCTCACACTTTTAATTCTAATGATTTAAGAGGCTGAGATTAGGATGATCAAAGATGTAGGCCAGTCTGGGCAAGAAAGTTCCTGAAAAACATCTCAACCAATAAAAAACTGGGTGTGGTGGCACTCGCCTCCTAGCTCAGCTACTTGGGAAGCATCATGGGCCTGGCCAGTCTGGGCAAAAGTGAGACCTTATTAAAAAAACGGGAAAATGGGTTGGGGTGTGACTATAGTGGCAACGTACTTGCCTTGCAAGTACAAGGCCCTGAATTCCAAATCCAGTGGCACAAAAGAAGAAAAAAAAAAGAATACAAATATTTATATGAACTAAGAGGAGTAGCATGCATTTGTAATCCTAGTTCGAGACAGAGACAGAACTGCTTGAGCCTCATTCAGGTCCAGCCTGGTCAAGAAAGTAAGACCCTATATCTCAAAGGAAAGAAAGGGAAGGAAGAGGAGTGAGAAAGTGAAGAAAAATATTTGCATATTTATTGTATTAAAGAAGAAGAAGACATATTTCCCAGAACAAAATTCCCTCTATGACTTAATTTAAAGGTTTTTTTTGTTTGTTTGTTTTGGGGTTTGTTTGTTTTTTTGCCAGTCCTGGGGCTTGAACTCAGGGCCTGGGCACTGTCCCTGAGCTTCAAGGCTAGCACTCTACCACTGGAGCCACAGCATCACTTCCAGCTTTTTCTGTTTGTGGTGGTGAGGAATCGAACCCAGGGCTTCATTCCCAGCCTGGAAATATTTGGTTAACAGTGAAAGTCATCCAACCTAATATTTCCTTTAACAGTGCTGCTAGAAAGCTCAGAATTAAATGAACTGATTGTTTATAATCATTTACATTCGATTGCAACTCACTAATCTCCTTTTTCTAATCTAACTTATTTTTGTGTTTATTTTAGAGATTTCATTTTCTTCTTGTACCTATCGCTGACTAAAGTTTTTCCCCAAACTAAAAATTCCAGTAATCTGAGTTCCAATAAATTAAGCAACTTAAACAAGAGTCAATCTAAAGCATACATCTTTGCTGTATAAGCAAAACTTTTATAGCCTATCCCTCAGGAAACTAGTTTAAACTATTGAAATGAAAAAGAATTTAGTCAAAATTAGAAAAATGCTACATCACAACAAATTACTATATTAAATATTTCAAAAAAGAAATACTGCAGGCTGGAGGCATGGCTCAGAACATCAGCCAATAAGAGAAACTGTCAGATGCTGAGTTCAGGTCCTGAACAACAAAAAAAGGCAGAGGGGAGAGAGAAAGAAAATGGCAGACTAGAAAAAAGCATAGCCAAGTGATAGAGCATAACCTGTAAACAACAAAACATGAGGCAAAGCATGAGACCCTGAGTTCAAGGCCTGGTACTTGCACACATACCAAAAAAAGAAGAGAGGGGAAGGAGGGAGGGGAGGAAAGAAAGGAAAGGAAGGAAAGGAAGGAAAGGAAGGGAGGGAGGGAGGGAAAGAAAGAGAGAGAGAGAGAGAAAAAAAGAAAGAAAGAAAGAAAGAGGGAAAGAAAGAAAGAGAGAGAGAGAGAAGAGGAAGGAAGGAAGGAAGGAGAGAGGGGGAAACTAGTAAAAAGGAAAGGAAAAGGGAAAGGGAAAGAGAAAATGGCAAAGTAGAAAGGAGGGTTATTTCAGGCAAGACCCCATTCTCAAAAATAGCTGATGAAGGTGGCAAGCATCTTACATCTTAGCTACTTTGGGAAGCAAAGAAAGAAGACTGTGGGCTGGGAAGGTGGCTCAGTGGTAGAGCGCTTGCCTTGCATGCATGAGGCCCTGGGTTCAATTCCTCAGCACCACATAAGCAGAAAAAGCTGGAGTGGTGCTGTGGCTCAAGTGGTAGAGCACTCGCCTTGAGCTGAAGAGCTGAGGGACAGCACCCAGGCTCAGAGTTCAGGCCCCATGACCAACAACAAAAAAGAAAAAAAGAAAGAAAGAAGACTGTGTGTGTAAGTTGGTATGGTCATAAATGTAATACTTTATCCATAAATGAGTAAAGAGCTTAAATGCACGAAGCCCTGAGTTTAATCTTTAGTACCAACAACAACAACAACAACAAAGGCTATCTAAAATTTGTAATTTCTAGGTTTGGTGCTAGTTAATAGTGCAGCAATTTCATTTCTACAGACTAGCAAATGACTAGTAAATGAGAGTCTAGAAGAACCACAGCTCTTGCCAAGCAAGAAGAGAGTTACAAATACAAAATGAAGAGAAAAAGAACATTGAAGGCTATTAGTATTATGAAGTTCTGGGGTTTAGAAATATGCATGTAGCATGACAAGCAAAACAAACTCTGTTGATGGGGAAGTGAGTACCAGGAAGTGAGGAGAAGACTACTGAAAAGTGATAGTGCCCCAACCCAGAGTTCAAACCCAGAACTGACTGGCACACATGCACGCACGCGTGCTTGCGTGCACACACACGTATGTGTGTATGTGTGTATATATATATATGTGTGTGTTAAATGTACATAATATTAAATAGATACATACAAAGTAGAATTAAGTATAAACTCAGCAATGCTCCAGTGGTTCATGCCTGTAATCCTAGCTACTCCAGAGGCTGAGATCTGAGAATTATGTTTTGAAGCCAGTCCAGAGGGAAGTCCATGAGACTCATCTCAACCTAACCAGCAAAAAGGCAGAAGTGGAAATGTGGCTCAAGTGGTAGAGTACTAGTCTTGAACTATAAAGCTAAAGGACAGTGCTCAGGTCCTGAAATTAAGCCTTAGTGCCCTTGCCAAAAAACAAACCAAAACAAAAAAAAAAGAGCTGGTCTTTATGTAAGACTAAAAATTAAATACAAAGTAAAATTTAAAATAACAATGTGGGGCTGGGAAGGTTTCTCAGTGGTAGAGCGCTTGCCTTGCATGCATGAGGCCCTGGGTTCAATTCCTCAGCACCACATAAGCAGAAAAAGCTGGAAGTGGCGCTGTGACTCAAGTGGTAGAGTGCTAGCCTTGAGCTGAAGAGCTGAGGGACAGCGCCCAGGCCCAGAGTTCAGGCCCCACGACCGGACCCAAAAATAAAAAAATAAAATAAATAAATAAAATAACAATGTAACAGATATTGTTGTTATGAAAAAATTAGACCAACAATGTAGTTAAGCATGGAAATAAGTAGTCCTGGATTAGTTTTATATTTTTAAGTATGTTTTTGTATTTTGACTTCAGTAATGAAAGATATGAGGCCTCTCTGGGCCACAAAAGGAGACCCTATTACTCTAGATGGTCTAGGAACAGAAGCAGGGCATTTACTTGTTTATTTATTTATTTATTTTTGCCAGTCCTGGGGCTTGAACTCAGGCCTAGGCACTTCTGGCTTTTTTTCAGGGCTTCATGCCTGGTAGGCAAGCACTATACCACTAAGTCAGGGCTTTTATTTTTAAATAGGTAATAGAGGGACAATTTTCTTTTTTATTGTGGTAAAATTCCCATATACACAACATAAAACTTACCAATAAAAATCATTCCTGTAAAACATGCTTATAAATATGTAATATTAAGGATAATTAATAACTCCCAAGTCTTCATGTTCTAGTTCAGAGAAATACAATCCTATGTTATCATACTACCTGGCAATGTTTTTTGGGTATTTTTTAGCAGTGCAAGGGGTTTGGTTTTTGAAGATGGGATTTCACTATGTAGGCTTGGCTGGCCTCAAACTTGCCTTCCAAGTACTACGATTTACATGACTAGTTTGACACTTTTTTTTTTTTTGTCGGTCGTAGGGCTTGAACTCTGGGCTTGGGCGCTGTCCCTCAGCTCTTCAGCTCAAGGCGAGCGCTCTACCACTTGAGCTACAGCGCCACTTCCGGTTTTCTGGTGGTTTATTGGAGATAGGAGTCTCACGGTCTCTCCTGCCCGGGCTGGCTTTGAACCTCGATCCTCAGATCTCAGCCTCCTGAGTAGCTAGGATTACAGGCATGAGCCACCAGCGCTAGGCTAGTTTGACGCTTCTTAAATGCTGAGCTTTCACTTGTTAATTCTGGCACACTACCTTGTTCATCTTTGGCTATGCACCTTACTGAAACTGACAGTTTTTTCAATATCTGTATCACTGTTGAAGTCTGAAACAAAACACATTTATTGCAAATAAGCTATTTCATGGTGATTAATTACAAAGATGAAATATTGTCAGAAACAGGTAAAGTGGTATTAGCCACTTTGCCAGGGTTCTTTTGGGTTGGCCTTTCTATATTAATATATACAGTTATCATGAAACACTTTTACTCACTTTCTTTTCCTACCTAAACCACTGCAAAATCACTAGTATAATGCACTTGGCACAAACAAATAATAAACCAAGTCTAAACATAGCAGCAAAGTCTTAAAGGACTATCTGGCTATAAAACAGTTATTCATAACTTTTATAAAACTCATCAATGGAGCCAGGTGCTGTAGCTCAGTCTATAATCCTAGCTACTCATAAGGCTAAGATTTGAGGATGGTGGCTCAAAGCCAGCCCAGGCAGGAAAGTCCAGGAGACTCTTATCTATAATTAAATACCGAAAGAAGCTAGAAGTGCAGCTGTGGCTCAAATGGTAGAACTCTAGGCTTGAACACAAAAGCTCAAGGACAGTGCTCAGGCCCTCACTTCCAAGCCCCAGGAACCAGCACTAAATAAGCAAAAGACCTTAGCTGGGCATCAGTGGCTCATGCCTGTAAGTGCTAGCTACTCAGGAGGCTGAAATGTGAGGATCAAGGTTTGAAGTCAGCCCAGGCAGGAAAACCCATTAGATTTGTCTCCAGTTAAGCACTAAAAAGCTGAAAATGGAGCTATAGGGCACTAGCCTTCCGTTAAAAAGCTCAGGGACAACGCTAAGTTCAAGATATGCACTACACATGCACGCATGTACACACGCACATGCACAAAATAAATAAAATAAACAGATATCTTATAACTTACTTTAAGGCAATCCTCAGACCTAAGTAACCACTAAAGTCCACTTGATCTGCTAAAGCAACATTTTTTTAGAGCCAGAAAGTAAATATTTTAGACTTGGCAGACTATATAGTCACAATTTCTCAACTCTGCTCTTATTGCAGCAGAACCTGCCAGACAACACATAAACAAAATGGTATGCCATATTCCAATAAAATCATATTTACAGACCTTGAAATTTAAGTCTCCTATAATATTTACTTGCCAGAAAACATCCTTTGATTTTTCCTAATATCAAAAAAATATAGGGCTGGGATGTAGCTCAGTGGCAAAGCACTTGCCTAGCAAGCAGAACGTCCTGTTTGAGCCCCAGTAACAAAAAAGACAAAAAAAATACAATTAAAATATAAAAAGATAGTCCAGGTGCTGGTGGCTACGCCTGTAATCCTAGCTACTCAGGAGGCTGAGATCTGAGAATCATGATTCAAAGCCAGCCCAGGCAAGGAAAGTCTATGAGACGCTTATCTCCAATTAACCACCAGAAAACCGGAAGTGGCGCTGTAGCTCAAGTGGTAGAGCATTCATTCACCTTGAGCTGAAAAGCTGAGGGACAGCGCCCAGGCCCAGAGTTCAAGCCCCATGACTGAAAAATAAATAAGTAAATGAGTGAATACCAGTTGGGCATAGTGATGAACATCTCTAATCCCCGTACTTGGGAGGTTGCAAGAGGATCACAAGTTACAGGCCATCCTGGACTACACTAACTAGGAGGACCCTGTTTCAAATAAGCCAAGCAAAAAATACAGACAAAATCAGGCAGCAGGTTGTATTCAGTCTATCAAAGTTCATGGACTCTTGAACTAAGGCAACATAGAACTGCCTTCCCCTTAAACTCTTTCTCCCAAATCCCTTCAGTATTAATCTTAGTGTCAGACCAAAGACAAATCTAGTGAATGAGCTGAAAATCTTCAGTTAGCTGACCAAAGAACTCACTCCATTTGCAAAGAAGTGAGTCAACAAAGAAATGTTCAGTTTCTATCACTTACCTTATACCATTTCTCCAACAAGATATGGCACAAACTTAAAAATAATAATTTCTTTTCCCCTTCCCCTCAGAAGGTTTTTCCCACCACTGTTTATCAGTTACATCAGCATTCAGCCCACAGTGCTCAGACTTGTGACTATCAATCACCTTTAAAATAAGCAAACATTCTCCTTTCTTTTATGGAAGGGAACCCCAAATTCATTTCTAGTGACCACATCCAGAGGTTACTGTTTTTCTTCCACAGAAAGAGAATGCTTGCTGATGTATAAGATAATTTGAATATGTCAAATAAAAAAAAAAAAAGGACAAGCCTGGCGCAGGTGGCTCACGCCTATATTCCTAGCTACTCAGGAGGCTGAAATCTGATGATCACACTTCAAAGCCAGCCGGGGCAGGAAATTCTGAGAGACTCTTATCTCCAATTAACCACCAGAAATGGAAGTGATGCTGGGGATCAAGCGGTAGAGCGCTTGGTTTGAGCTGAAGAGCTCAGGGACAGTGCCCAGGCCCAGAGTTCAAGCCCCATGACCAACAAAAAATAAAGTTAAGATAAAATAAGGACAAGCCAGGCACTAGTGGCTCACGTCTGTAATCCTAGCTATTCAGAAGGCTAAAATCTGAGGATTGTAGTTCAAAGCTAGTTTCAGGCCGTTAAGTCTGTGACTCCAATTAACGTCCAATTAACCACCAAAAAGCTAGAAGTGGAGCTGTGGCTCAAGTGGTAGCATAAAAGCTCAGGGATAGCACCCAGGCTCTGAGGACCACCGTATGTATGTATGTATGTATGTATGTGTATGTATGTATGTATGTATGTATGTATGTGTGTGTGTGTATATATATATATATATATATATATATTGCATATGTATGAAATACTCTTGGAATAAATGAGACAGAAATGTCCTTTACTTCTTCCTTATGAATTCTAAATAAAAGATATTACAATGTAGCACCCTAACCAAAGCAGACATATAAGGTAGCCATGTAAACTTAATGAGAACCTTTCTAAGATGTGGAACTGAGAATTAGGTCAATCTCTCTGTAATGATAGAAGATTTAAAATTCAGATACAGGCACTAGTGGCTCACGCCTGTGATTCTAGCTAATAAGGAGCCTGAGATCTGAGGATCACAGTTCAAAGCCAGCCCAGGCAAGAAAGTCCATGAGACTCTTATCTCCAATAAACCACTAGAAAACTGGAAGTGGCACTGTGGCTCAAGTGGTAGAGCATTAGCCTTGAGCCAAAGAGAGCAGAGACAGTACCCAGGCCCAGAGTCTAAGCCCCACCACCAACAAAAAGAAAAAGAGTTAAAATTCAGATGAGATAAAGACATGCTCCTGACAAAGTTTTGTTTTTGTTTTCGGTTGGTCATGGGGCCTGAACTCTGGGCCTGGACACTGTCCCTCAGCTCTTCAGCTCAACGCTAGTGCCCTGCCACTTGAGCCACAGAGACACTTCTGGCTTTTTTCTGCTTATGTGGTGCTGAGGAATGGAACCCAGGGCCTCATGCATGCAAGGCAAGCACTCCACCACTGAGCTAGTCCCTGTTGTTGTTTGTTTGTTAAAATTGTTTTTTTAGTGCAGGCCCTGGGGCTTGATCCCAGTGCAAGGTCTGGTCTGGGAGCTTTTTTGCTCAAGGCTAGAACTCTACCATTTGAGTCACAGTTCTACTTCCCGCCTTTTAATGGTTAACTGGAGATTAAGTGTCTCAAGGACACTTCCTGCCTGGGCTGGCTCTGAACTGTAGTCCTCTGATCTCAACCTCCTGAGTAGCTATGATTACAGTTGTGAGCCACCAGCACCCAGCTTCAACAAAATATAAAACCTTGGTTCCAGCCATTCCTGGGTTCTAGCTGTCCTCCTATAGCTGTTCAGCTTTCTTAGCATTCATAGGATACCTAACATGCTACCAATAAATTCCTCTTTGCTGTAGTTAGGATGTGTCTTATAACTAAAGTGCTTAATCAGTAATCTAAAGGGGATACTTGGTTAGATGAAGTTCTAGTGATCACAAATCACTAGGAGTTTGAGTAAGAGGATGTCCTCTCTTCAAAAGGCTCAAGTGTTAAAAGTGTGGTCCCCATCCAGTGGTAGGCTATGGGGGGGATGAGGATGGAGAAACCTTTAGGAAATGGGTCTAATGATAGCTCCCTCTCTCCTGCTCTCCTTCCTGGCCACCATGAAGTAAATACATTTACCACACCAGGCACTTTCACTAAGATGATTGCTTTATCACAAGCCTAAAAACAACAGAGCCAAACAACCAGCAACTGAAACATCTGAACCAAAATAAACATTTCCTCCTTTTTGTTGTTTATCTCAGGCATTTTATTATAGCAACAGAAAACTGACTAACACATTAGCTACTGAAATCAAAATAAACAGATGTGGTCAACTCAGAAAAATATACAAAGGGTACTCAGGCTAAGATTCAAAGCTATTCATATTAAGGGGTTATACTGGCTGTATGCAACAGCCAGTAGAAAAAAAGCCAGGTAAAAGGCAGAGTCATAAAAATAAAGGGAAAAATATCAAGAAATCAGAGGGCCCTATGCCAGTAATCCTAACTACTCAGGACTGAGATCCGAGGATCATGGTTCAAAACCCAGCCCAGGCAGGAAGTCCATGAAACTCTTATCCCTAAGTAACCAGCAAAAAGCCAAAAGTGAAGCTGTGGCTCATGTGGTAGAACACTAGCCTTAAGCAAAAGAAGCTCAGGGTCAGGGCCTAGGCCTAGAATTCAAGCCTCAGCAAAAAACAAAAAACAAAAAACAAAAAAAAACGAAGCAAACAAAACACCAAAAAAAAACACAAAAAACCCAACCAACACCAGCACATAGATACAAATATAAATAAATAAGTAAACTAGCACCCACTAATCAACCTGTTAACCTGTGTCTGCCTAACTAAAAGTCACTATAATTCATTAGACATACCAACATTACACTAAGATTGCTCAGATTACAGAATTTTAAATAAAGTATAATGAAGCAGAAAATATATTAAATAAGACTTTCTGGGGCTGGGAAGGTGGCTCAGTGTAGAGTACTTGCCTTGCATGCATGAAGCCCTGGGTTCAATTCCTCAGCACCACATGTAGCTCAAGTGGTAGAGCGCTAGCCTTTAGCTGAAGAGCTGAGGGACAGTGCCCAGGTCAAGAATTCAGGCCTCATGACTGGAATAAAAAAAGGACTTTCCCTCTTCAGAAACAGAATAGATAGTTCCAATATTAAAATGCTCTTGGAGTCTGGTAATGGTGTCTCATGCCTGTAACCCTAGCTACTCAGGAGATCTGAGGACTGTGGTTCAATGCCAGCCCAAGCAGAAAAGTCCATGAGACTCTTATCTCCAATAAATTACTCAGAAAAAGCCAGAAGTGGTGCTGTGACTCAAGTGGTAGAGCACTAGCTTTGAGCACAAAGAAGCTCAGGGACAGTGCCCAGGCCCTGAGTTCAAGCCCCAGGACTGTCAAGGAAAAAAAAAACAAACACTCTTGGATATTTTAAAATTAATTTTAGAATATTTTCTGTATACCAGTAACATTAAAATTCTCAAAATACAATACCACTGAAAACAAACATGAAGACAAAGAGGAATGCAAATGATTAGTCAAAAGTTAGTAACTAGAATGTTTACTATTGCTGTCTTTTATATATTGTAGTGTCACTTCAAATAACCACAATGGTTATCAAGTTGAAAACAAGTGGGGTGCTTTTCTTAAGCAAAGGAAAAAGCAGCAAGGTAACAGGACAGAATAGCTTTAAGAAGTCTTTAGTAATTTTATTTCGTAATAACCAAGACTGGCAAACAACCTCCCAGAAATCAAATAAAAGTGTCCCAACTTATCAGAGGAAATGCAAAAGAGAATGGATAAAGTAAGGACTGGGGAGAGCTGGGTAACCTTTCTTATTGTATAGGAACGTTTTTATGAAATTTTTTTTTGGGGGGGTCCGGTTGTGGGGCCTGAACTCTGGGTCTGGGCGCTGTCCCTCAGCTCTTCAGCTCAAGGCTAGTGCTCTACCACTTAAGCCAAAGCGCCACTTCTGGCTTTTTTCTTATGTGGTGCTGAGGAATTGAACCCAGGGCCTCATGCATTCAAGGCAAGCTCTCTACCACTGAGCCACCTTCCCAGCCCCTATAAATTTATTTTTATAATACACACTGAACTTTCATATTCAGCCATCTCCTGAATACTTAACACCTCTTCAATTTTATGAAAAATACAACAATAAAAGGGTAGGCTTTGGACATTTTGGACTCCATTCTAATTCAGTAGATGGCCACAAAAGAAGAAATACCTGTTTTCTTTGTTCCTTTCAGGTACACGTAAAACCAATACATTTCCCCTTTGCCTCTTCAAAACTGAAAGATATATAACTTTTAGAAGGCTTTATCTTGTTTCACCTTCTGAATCTGATATTCATTTTCCCCCCTTAAAATACTTATCACTGGGCGCTGGTTGGCTTATGCCTGTAATCCTAACTATTCAGGAGGCTGAGATCTGAGAATCATTTTCAAAGCCAGTCTGGTAGGAAAGTCCATGAGATTCTTATTTCCAATTAATGGCCAAAAAAACTAAACAAAACAGGAAATGGAGCCTGTGGCTCAAGTGTCAGAGCACTAGCTTAGAGCAAAAAATGTCAGGGACAGCTCCCAAGTCCTGTGACCAGCACAAAAACAACAAAAACCTATTTATCACTAGCTCACACAGCTTTCTTCAGATTACCTCTTTTGTAAAATCAGATTGGATAATTTGATACAACAATAATTTCAAGTTCAAAACAGGATCCCACTCAAAAATCAACCTGTGGCCGGGCACAGATGGCTCACACCTGTAATCCTAACTACTCAAGAGGCTGAGATCTGAGGATCACAGTTCAAAACCAGCCCAGGCAAGAAAGTCCATGATTCTCTTATCTCCAATAAACCACTAGAAAAACTGGAAGTGGCACTCTGGCTCAAATGGTAGAGCACTAGCTTTGAGCTGAAGAGCTCAGGGACAGCACCCAGGCCCAGAGTTCAAGCCCCATTACTGACCAAAAAACAAACAAACAAAAAAAAAAACCATACTGTTCATCAGAGAATAAAGAAGAATAAACATGATACTCTAAAGACAGTACAAAAGGCCTATGAGAAAATTACTATTATATTAACTTACAAAAGGCATACAATAACTTCAGAGCACAAAGAGAATGTGTGAGTATGTGAGAATGCGATGAGTAGAAAGTGAATTGTAATGAAAAGATTCTATCTTTAGGAATTCTTAATTCCACAGCTTCACCAAAGCACCGTAGAGCCATCTTTACATGCCAACGCTTGGACTACAGAGCTTAGACCACAGCTATTTTTTTTTTCAAGCAAACAGTAAATGTTTGGTCACTCAGAGACACCCTACCTTGTTCTTACTTGAAGCCAAATTTTGTCTAATGTGTGTCTACTGTTTCACCAGAGCTGACAAAAATAAGTCTGCAAATGACACAAACTGAGTGACATTGCTGGAATTAATTTTTTTTTTTACTGCTTCCAGGTGTTTAGTAAGTTCTTTCTGAAAGTTAATTAAAAACAACCACACTTTTTTTTTATGTCTAGAGACTGAAATGCAATGATAATTAAGGAAAATAAACCTTAAAAGAGTTGAAGCCAGCTTTGTTGAGAACCAAGTGGCCACTTGCCAACACTTCTTTTATGCACATATGACTGAGAGTGATTTCAAGCAGACTCAGAAGCCACAAAAGCCGTAAGAAAACCCAGATTAAGAAAGTTCTCATAAATATTTCAATTTCAATAAGTTGAAAGGCAGTTAAATAAAAGACTTTATTTTTTTAAAAAAGCTTTTCAGAGTCAATACAGAAACAAAGCTCCAAGTGTTTTTTTACCGTCTGAACCCTAAAAAACAGCACATGTTTGAAATGCTACATAAGACTATTCATGGGTACTTATGGCTTAGATTCGGTCAAGAAAAACACTGGTAACTTGGAAAAGGACTGGCCTTAATTTATAATCTCCCAACACCCAACAGGCAAGAAAAGGGACAATTTTAAATTGTAACACACACACACACACACACACACACAGACACAGACACACACAGACACACACAGACACACACACACACACACCCAATTGTAACACACACACACACAGACACACACAGACACACACAGACACACACACACACACACACACACAGACACACAGACACACAGACACACACACACACACACACACACACACACACACACACACACACACACACACACACACACACACACACACACACACACACACACACACACACACACACACACACACACCAACCCCCAAAAACCTAGAAGCCTAAATCTTAACTTAGTTTCAAGTCCATACCTGAACATTTCCAATCAGTACTCCCCACACCCTATCCACGACGTCGTTTGGGAATGAGGAGGCAATCCCGCGACACCTCAAACTCCTCTACCCCACCATCCATCCTCAAAGAGTGGAACCACCAGCAAGCAAAGTGGAAGGAACAAAGCCCTGACGTCAATTACGAGCTTAACCCGGAGCTCAGGCAGCTGGGCCTAGACATCACTAACCAAACACCACCCAATGGGGGGGGGGGAGAAGGGGGGGGCGAACCTGCAGGTAACAGGCCGACCCCTCAAGTTGGAAGGGGGTAGAATTCCAGGATTTCCTCCGCTCCGTCGCCCGTAAGTCTCATTTTCAGTCGATCCCCAACGTTAGTGTAAGGTGGAATTTTTTTTTCCCTTTTTTTTTCTTTGCAGCGTAGTTCTGGGGGGGGGGGGGGGAGGGGGAGGAGGTGCGCAGGATCGCGAGAAGGAAAGCGAGAACTAGTTTGGGGTCATGATAGCCAGAACCCAGAGGCCTATTTTCTCTTTAACTAGAGAGAAAAAAAAAAAAAAACAACACTTTAATTTTTTTTTAATTAAATCTTTGTCAATGATGAAGGTGTATTAAAAAGCACGACAAAAATCGGCCGATGAGGTGTCACCGAGACAAGAGCCTGGGGTGGGGCGGGAGGAGGAGGAGGAGGAGGAGGAGAAAACGAGCGAGGAGGAGAGGAAGAAACCGGTTGGAAAAAGATGGGCGCCTGGAAGGTTCGCCGGGATTGGGTTAGGTTGTCTTTATTTATTTATTTATGTCCACGGGTGGGAGGGAACGCGCACACAAACGAGGGAGGTGTGTGTGGGGGGGTTCGAAGCCGGATCGAACAGCCCCCGCCCCTGGGGTCCCTACCCCCCCTTTCCCCGGCCCTCCCCCACACACACACACACTCCGTCCGTCCGTCAGTCCATCAAGTCCGTCCGTCCGTCTGTCCACCCGCCCCTCTCTCACCTCCAGTCCCGGCTCCGCTAGGCCCGAACCATCTCCCGACCGCGGCGGCTTGCGACGGGCGCCCGGCCTCCACCTTCACCGGACGCGTTTTCGGGGAGACGGGGGGGGGGGGTTGAGGGGGGAGGCGCCCAGAGAGGCGGCGACGGGCTGCCAAGGGCGAAGGGCTGTGGGCGGCGGCGGCGGATCCGGAGGCCTCGCCGGGCGACGGCGACGCGCTTCACTCGGTGGACGCGGAGGTCCCGCCCCGCTCCATGACGGTCGGGCCGAGCCCGGACGGCTGACTGAAGTGGCGGAGGGGAGGAGGGGGGGGAAGAGGGGAGAGGGGAGGGAGTGAGGAGGAGGAGGAGGAGGAGGGCGGGCTGACGGGAGGGGGAAAAAAAAAAAAAAAACCCGGACACTGAGATCCCCGCCCCGTCCGCAGGCGGCGACGGTGACGGCGACGCCTCGACTCCCGCAGCCAGAACTGACTGACGCAGCGGCCGTGCGGCCCATGTGACCGGAGCCGGGCGGGTGTGGGACAGTCACGTGACGCCGCCCGCGAGCACGGGGAGGGGTGGCGGGGGTTGGGAGGCAGTGTGGGGAGGGGCGGGGGGGGGGACGAGGGCCCTGCGGGCCTGAGGTGCTTCTGGCGGATCCTGGGATGGTGACGTACGGGGTGGGGTGGGGGTGTGCTGTCATGGCCCCGACGGCCTGAGGGAGAGCTTGAGGGCGACCCGAAGGGCCTCGGTGGAAGGGGGGTGGGGATGGGAGGGAGCGGGCGGGCATGTCGGGGCCTTCACGTCCCCGTGCGCGCGCGCACACACACACCTTCCTGTGCTGCCCGCTAGTGAGCTGGGGAGGGGGCGGGGCTAGGAGGAGGGGGCGGGGCTAAGGGCCGGCTAGATCTTCTGATTCTGCCCTACAGGTGAAGCTGGGCACAGCCCCCTGACCTGTCTTCTGGTGCTATCTGAACCTGGACTTCAGCCTCCCAAGGTGTGCAAAAGTGCTGCCTTTCCACAAGTCCAGTGGAAGGGCAGCAGGCGTGGGGGCGTTGTGCTTAGGTAGGAAGATGTCTAGAATCGTCTGGAACTTATCCTTGTCCTAAATGGTTTTTGTCACTAGGATTTTTCTTCATGAAAGGATTCTGAAAATAGTCAGGCACCCCCTTTTAATATCCTGCCCGTCCCACAAGGTATAATTTAGCTGGGAACAAAGTAATACAGACTAGACAGGGTTCTAGGGTGTCATGGAACTGTCTAGACAGGCTACCTCTTATTCATTTGAAAAACAAGCTTATGTTTCCTAGCTACTTTCCTTTCCTGGAGGAAAGAACTTTTTTTTTTTTTGTATTTTTGACAAAATACAAAAGCTTTGAAAGAGCTTTATGATCAAGGTATTATAAGAAATGTGCGTATAAAAAAGTGCTTTGGGGGGCTGGGAAGTTGGCTCAGTGGTAGAGTGCTTGCCTTGCATGCCTGAGGCCCTGGGTTTGATTCCTCAGCACCACATAAGCAAAAATGAAAAAAAGCCAGAAGTGGCGCTGTGGCTCAAGTGGTAGAGTGCTAGCCTTGAACTGAAGAGCGGAGGGACAGCGCCCAGGCCCAGAGTTCAGACCCCATGACTGGACCCAAAAAAAAAGAAAAAAAAAAGTGCTTTGGCCCTGGCCCTGAGTGGCTCACACCTGTAAACCCTAGCTACTGAAGAAGCTGAGTAAGATCCGAGGATCACAGTTCAAAGCTAGCTCAAGCAAAAAAGTCTGTGAGACTTTTAATCTCTAATTAACTACTGTAAAATCCAGAAGTAGAGCTGTTCTAGCTTTGAGCACAAAAGTTCTGAGAAGGTGCTCAAGTCCTGAGTTCCAGCTCCAGGACCAGCACACGCACACACAAACACACACACACTTTGATCAGTCCTCAAAACCGGTGCCAGGCACCGGTGGTTCATGCCTGTAATCCTAGCTACTCAGGAGGCTGAGATCTGAGGATCATGGTTCAAAGCCAACCTGGGCAGGAAAGGCCATGAGGTTCTTATCTCCAATAAACCACCAGAAAACCAGAAGTGGCACTGTGGCTCAAGTGGTAGAGCGCTCACCTTGAGATGAAGAGCTGAGGGAAAGTACCCAGGTCCAGAGTTCAAGCCCCACCACTACCAAAAAACAAACAACAAAGAAAAGAAATATAGTCAGGGCTGGGAATGTAGTAAAGTGCTTACCTAGAATGCATGAAGCCCTGGGTTCAATTCCTCAGTACCACAGAAACAGAAAAAACCAGAAGTGCCACTGGGGCTCAAGTGGTAGAGTACTAGCCTTGAAGAAAAGAAGCTAAATGACAGTGTTCAAGCCGAGTTCAAGCCCCAGAACTGGCAAAAAAAAAAGTCTCATAGTAATATGAGACTGACATGTAGCTTTATATAACATAATATTAATATAATATAAATGTAAATATATATTAATATATACTATTATATATAATATTAATATATTTGCCTAGCATGAGATAGGCCCTGGGTTCCATCCCCAGAATTAAAAAAAAAAATCTGAAAAATAAAAGAGGCTTAGGGATGAAGCTCTGGTAGAGCCTTTGCCTACCATGTGACATAGTAGCTCTGAGGCCCTGGGTTCCATTCCTAGCTCCATGTGGATGGCAGAATCTATTCGTAAAACTGACAGAGACGGAGACAGAGAGAATAGAAAGAAGAAATTAAGAGTGCACTGGGTGGGGCTGGGAAGGTGGCTCAGTGGTAGAGCGCTTGCCTTGCATGCATGAGACCCTGGGTTTGATTCCTCAGCACCACATAAGCAAAAAGAAAAAAAAGCCAAAGCACCGTGGCTCAGGAGGTAGAGCGCTAGCCTTGAGCTGAAGAGCTGAGGGACAGCGCCCAGGCCCAGAGTTCAGGCCCCACGACCGGACCCAAAAAAAAAGAGTGCACTGGGTGTTCATGGTTGATACCTGTAATTAGGCATCTCAGGGGAATGAGAGCTAATGATCAAGGTTCAAAGCCAGTTCAGGCAAATCCAAGAAACTCTTACCTCTAATTAATTAAAGCTGTAACTGGAGGCATAGCTTAAGATGCAAAGTATCAGCCATGAGAAAGAAAAAAAAAGCTACGAGTGGAAGGCATTGAATTCAAGTCCTTATGCACACATACGCACAAAGAGCTCAACTGATTCTGGATCACACCTGTAATTTTAGCTACTCTGGAGGTTGAGATCCAAAGATGGACAGTTCAAGATGAGCCCAGGATTGTGGTTTGAAGCCAGCCCAGGCAGAATAGTTCATTAAGACTCCATCTCTAAACTAACCAGCAAAAGCAGGCCTGGAGATATAGTTCAAATGGGACAGCACCAGCCTATAAAGCAAGCTCAGAAAGCTACTTTTCTCCATTGTTTGCTGGAGATCCTACATATATCTGTTCATGACTAATGAATTCAGGTGAGTGAACATTTGGACTTTAGCCCTTTTCTCTCTCCTCTTCCCCTGTTATCTTCATTTAGACCTAAGGGCAAGTGAACTTTTTTAAAGATCTAAAATATTTTAGGCTTTGCAGGCTATACAAGTTTTCTGTTTGTTTGTTCATTTTTGCCAGTCATGGGCCCTGAACTCTGAGCCCGGGTGCTGTCCCTCAGCTCTTCAGCTCAAAGCTTGAGCCATAGCACTACCTCCGGCCTTTTATGCTCATGTGGTGCTGAGGAATCGAACCCAGGGCCTCATGCATGCAAGGCAAGCACTCTTCTACTGAGCCACCTCCCCAGCCCTAACACTATACAAGTTTTCAGCTGGGCACTGGTGGCTCCAACTTGTAATTCTCTACCACTTGAGCCACTCCTCTGTTTGTGGTTTGGGGCTGGTTAATTGGAGATTAAAAAAAAAAAAAGTCTTGCACCCAAGCCCTGAGTTCAAGCCTCATGACAGACCCCAAAAAAGTCTCTTAGACTTTTCTGCCCAGGCTGGCTCCCAACCATGATCCTCAGATCTCAGCCTCCTGAGTAGCTATGATTACAGGTGTGAGCCAATAGCCACCAGTGCCAAGTTTATATATTGTTCTTATATGTTCTTGTTTTTTTGTTTTTGATCATGGGGCTTGAACTTAAGGCCTGCATGCTATCCCTGAGTTTTTTTTGCTCAAGGCTAGCATTCTACCACTTTGAGCCACAGCATCACTTCCATTTTTCTGGTGGTTAATTGGAGATAAGAGTCTCACAGACTTTCCTGCCTAGACTGGCTTTGAACTGCAATCCTCAGATGTCAGGCATGAGCCCACCTATATGTTCTTTGTGTGTGTGTGTGTGTGTGTGTGTGTGTGTGTGCGCGCGCGCGTGCATGTCTCCAACGATTGAACTTGGAGTCACACTTCTCTTGGCTTCACTCCACCATTTGGATGGGAGATAAGAGTCTCACAGACTTCTGCCCAGGCTGGCTTCAAACCAGAGCCCTCAGATCTCAGCCTCTTGAGTAGCTAGGGTATTAGGTTTAAGCCAGGAACCCAGCAATTCTTAGGTGTTCCTAAGAGCATCTTAATAATTTCACACTATCTGGTAATATTGTATACATAATAGCCAAAAAGTAGAAACAAATCAAGTGTCCACCAATGGATACATGAATAAACAAAATGTTACATAACTACAATGGAATAGTATTCAGCTTTTGAAAAGGAAGGAAACATGTTTGCTACAATATATGGGGACCTTATGCTTAATGAAATATGTTAACTTAAGAAAACAATGACTAGCCCATGCCAGTGGCTCACTCCTGTAATCCTAGCTACTCAGGAAGCTGAGATCTGAGGATCGAGGTTCAAAGCCAGCCTGAGCAGGAAAGTCCGTGAGACTCTTATCTCCAATAAACCACCAGAAAACCGGAAGTGGTGTTGTGGCTCAACCGGTAGAGCAGTTCAAAGCCAGCACAGTCAGGAACGTCCATGAGACTCTTATCTCCAATTAACCCCCAGAAAACTGGAAGTGGCACTGTGGCTCAAGTAGTAGAGCACTCTCCTTGAGCTGAAGAGCTCAGGGACAGTGCCCAAAGTGAGTTCAAGCCCCGGGACTGGCCAATAAATAAATAAATAAAATTATTGCTGAGCACCCATGGCTCACCCTTGTAATCCTAACTCCTTAGGAGGCTGAGATTTAAGGATCAAGGTTGGAAGTCAGCCCAGGCAGCCAGTGAAACTCTCATCTCCAATTAAAAAAAACTCAAAAACAGTCAGAAATGGTGCTGTCACTCAAGTGGTAAAAATACTAGCTTTGGGCAAAAGAAGATCAGAGTCAGTGCTAAGGTTCTGAGCTCCAGCCCCAGGACTAGTACCAAACAAGCAAACATACAAACAACAACAACAAAAAAAAAAACCTGCATAGGTCCATACATATGGTGTCAAAAGTAGTCAGATTCATAAGGACAAAAAGTAGAGGGCTGGGTACAGCAGCTTGTAATCTTAACTATTTAAGTAATAAAGATAAGATCATAATTGAAGGCCAGCCAGGGGGGAAACTTAAGAGATCCTATCTCAAAGAACAAATGGGGTGCTGTGGTACACATCTATAATCCCATCTCTTTGGGTAACAGAACTAGGAGAATCATGGTCTGAGGCCCATACAAGCAAAAAAGTTCAAGATCCTATCTGACAGCAAAAAGGTCTAGGAGTGTGGCTCAAGCATGAGGGCTTGAGTTCAAACTTCAAGCCTTGTAGTTGCAAGTGGTGGATATTAAGAATTGTTTTGAGGGCTGGGAAGGTGGCTCAGTGGTAGAGCGCTTGCCTTGCATGCCTGAGGCCCTGGGTTCGATTCCTCAGCACCACATAAGCAAAAAGAAAAAAGCCGGAAGTGGCACTATGGCTCAAGTGGTAGAGCACTACCCTTGAGCTGAAGAGCTGAGGGACAGCGCCCAGGCCCAGAGTTCAGGCCCCACGACCGGACCCCCCCAAAAAAAAAGAATTGTCAGTTTTGCAAGATGAATTCTGGAGGTAGATGGTGGTGATGGTTGCACAACAATATGAACATACATAATACAACTGAAGGGCTAGGAAGGTGGCTCAGTGGTAGAGTGCTTGCCTTGCATGCGTGAGGCCCTGGGTTCAATTCCTCAGCACCATATAAACAGAAAAGGCTGGAAGTGGTGCTGTGCCTCAAGTGGTAGAATGCTAGCCTTGCACTAAAGAGCTGAAGGACAGTGCCTAGGCTGAGAGTTCAGGCCCCATGACTGACAAAAAAGAAACAAATAAACAAAACCTGAACTAAGTTAAAGCAGCTAAAGTGGTAAATTTTTTATAACAGTTTGCCATAATTACAAAAAAAAAAATTCCCATCTCAGCCCGAGTTCAAATAATCATTATAATAATTTATTAGTGATAAGCTTTAGAACTGTTGTGTGGTGGATCAAGTTAGGACATTTAGCTTTATTTCTGGGGTTTGAACTCAGGATCTTCCCCCTTAAAAAAAGAAAAAAAAAAAAAAAAAAAAAAAGGCCAATCCAGGCAGGAAAGCCTCTTATCTCCAGTAAACCACCTAAAAAAGCCAGAAGTAGAGCTGTGGCTCACGTGGTAGAGGACTAGCCTTAAGAAAGAAAAAAAAAAAATCAGGGACAACAATCAGGCCCTGAATTGAAGCTTTCAGACCAGCAAGCAGGTGTCTCTCTCTCTCTCTCTCTCTCTCTCACACACGCACACACACACACACACACAAACATGCACACTAATTTTTTTTAAGGAACTCTCCCATTTAAGCCACAGTTCTAGCCCCTTTTACTCATTGGTTATTTCTGAAGTAGTGCTTAGCTTTATTCCTTGGCTGGCCGGGACTGCTATTCTTTCCACTTGTGTTGCTGGTGACAACAGTCAGACACCAAATCACCCAGCCATTGGCCAAAACAAAGCTTCACAGAATTTTATGCCCTGGCTAACTTGAACTGCCACCCAAGTAGCTAGGAATACAGGCTAGAGCCACAGGGACCTTGCTTTATTTCTTGATTATTAACACTGTCTCTATTGTTTTCAATGCTGACCAATCTAGATTTTTCTCTGGATATAGTTCTTTGGCTGTTGCAATCAAACATGACTTCATTCTCAACTCCCCATCAGTAAATGATTTTGCATGCTTCATTAGCAAATCAGTTACTCTGAAATATACTCTGATAATATCCTCCTTTACACGTTTATTTTTGTGGGAAAAAAATTATAGTAGGATGAGTCCATTTAAAATTTTCAGTATCAGCCGGGCACCGGTGGCTCACCCCTGTAATCCTAGCTACTCAGGCTGAGATCTGAGGATCATGGCTCAAAGTCAGCCCAGGCAGGAAGAAACTTTCATCTCCAATAAACCACCAGAAGACCGGAAGTGGCACTGTGGCTCAAGTGGTAGAGCACTTGCCTTGAGCTGAAGAGCTGAGGGACAGTGTCCAGGCCCAGAATTCAAGCCCCACAAACGACATTTCCCCCCCCCCCAAAAAAATCCAGTATCCTTTATGAGCTAGTCTCATAAGTCACACTCTTCATTTTTGCAACATCCGGTTGGTTTTATAGTCAGCCTTAGTGTGGAAGGGGACTTTACAAGTACATAAAGACATGAAAACCAGGAGGCAGGGATTGGGGAGGGGAGCATTTTAGAGGGTGATTAATACAATGCCTTCTGAAGAAAAGTGAATCAACAAAAATAATCCTCCTGTAAACATTATCTTTCATTTCTTCCCACCTCCTTTGACCATAGTAGGGTTTGAACTCAGGGCCCTTACAACTTGCTCAGGTTGGCTGGCACTCTACCACTTGAGATACACCTCCAATGCCCTTTGCTGGGAATTGATAACTTTCCTGCTCAAGTTGGCCTTGAATTACAATCCTGAATAGGTAGGGTTATGAGCCACCAGCACCAGGCTTTTCTTTCTTTTCTTTTTTGTGCCTGTCCTGGGGCTTAAACTGCACCGTCCCTGAGCTTTTTTTGCTCAAGGCTAGCACTCTACCAACTTGAGCCACAGCCCCACTTCCAGTTGTTTTGTTTTGTTTTGTTTTTTGGTGGTTAATTGGTGATAGGAATCTCATTGACTTTACTGCCTGGGCTAGCATTGAACCAAGATCCTCAGATCTCAGCCTGCTGAGTAGCTAGGATTACAGCCAGAATCACTGACACCCAGGCTTTAATGTAGTCTTTTGATAACCATTAGCTTCAAAATGTGTAGGCCTGGCTTTATTGCTATTGCCTAACAAATTATACTCAAAAGTGGCTTACTTCAATAATTATTTTCTCACGATTTCTGTGGATCAGGAAATCAAGTGGCTTTGCTGGGCAGCTCTGGCTTGAAGTCCCTTAAAAGCTTGTCATTAGTTGAAGGTTGAGAATGGAGGATCTGCTTTCCAGTTGACTTTGTTGTTATTGTTTTGTGCCCATCATGGGGCTTGAAGTCAGGACCTAGACTCTGTCCCTGAGTTTTTGTACCCAAAGCTACTTGAACCACAGCTCCATTTCTGGCTTTTTGGTGGTTAACTGGAGATAAGAGTCTCAGGGACCTTCCTGCCTGGGCTGGCTCTGAACCTCGATCCTCAGATCTCAGCCTCCTGAGCTCTCCACAAGGCTACTAACATATTCTTGTGGCATAGATGCCAGATTACCCCAGAAAGAATGCAGAAGACTATTATGAAGTCATACCTTTTCACCTTTGTCCCATTCTATTACTCACATAGATAGCCTTAATCCAGTATAGGAACTTACCACAATGAGAGTCACTGGAAACCATCTTGGAAGCTGGTTATCACAATCCAGATCATTATTTTTTCTCCACTACTTGCAATGTATTTAAGCACTTACACCAAGGGGGAAACCCACCAATGAACACTAAAATCTGATTTTATATTGGTGCAACTTTTATTTTCTTATTTACATATACACTCTATGTACACACTACTTTCTATTTGAGATTTCTTTCCTTTAGATATATAAAAGTAAATTTAAAACAAGTAAAAGAAATTTTTTTAATGGATTTATCATCTAGGTGTCGGTGGCTCACCCCCTGTAAGCCTAGCTGCTCAGGAGACTGAGACCTGAGGATCATTGTTTGAAGTCAGATGGGACAAGAAAATCTGTTGGTACTTTTATCTCCAATTAAGACCACAGACATGAAGTTGTGGCTTAAGTGGTAAGATTGCTAGCCTTGAGCAAAAAAGCTCAGAGATAGTGCCCAAGCCCTGAGTTCAAGCTTCTAGACACACACACACACACACACACACACATATTGTAAGCTCACACACACACTATTGTAAGCTCACACACACACTATTGTAAGCTCACACACACACACACACACAATATTGTAAGCTGAGCAGCAGTGGCTCATACCTGTAATCCTAACTCCTCAGGTTTGAGGATTGTGGTTCAAAGTCAGCTGGGGCGGAAAAATCCATAAGACTCTTAATCACAAAATAAGCCACAAGTGAAACTATGGCATAAATGGTAGCACACCAGCTTTGAGCAAAAACGCTCAGGGACTAGGACCTGAGTTCAAGACAAAGAAAGAAAGAAAGAAAGAAAGAAAGAAAGAAAGAAAGAAAGAAAGAAAGAAAGCAAGCAAGCAGGAAGGAAGGAAGGAAGGAAGGAAGGAAGAAGGAAGGAAGGAAGAAGGAAGGAAGGAAGGAGAGAGAGAAAGAAAGAAAGAAGAAAGAGAGAAAGAGAGAGAGAGGGAGGGAAGGAGAGGGAGGGAGGAAAAGATGAAGGAAAGAAAGAAAATAAAGTGAGGAAGAACAAGAAGGGAGGAAAGAAGGAAGAGCAGAAAAAAGAAAGATATTGTGCTGGGCACCAGTGGCTCATGCCTGTAATCCTAGCTACTCAAGGCTGAGGATCACGGTTCAAAGCCAGCCGGGGCACGAAATTCTGTGCGACACTTATCTCCAATAAACCACTCAGAAAACCGGAAGTGGCACAGTGCCTCAAGTAGTAGAGTGCTCACCTTGAGCTGAAGAGCTGAAGGACAGCGTTCAGGCCCAGAGTTCAAGCCCCATGACTGACCAAAAAAAAAGGAAGCTGAGATCTGAGGATTACAGTTCAAAGCTAGCCTGGCAGGAAAGTCTGTGAGACTCTCATCTCCAACTAACCACCAAAAAGACAGTAGTGGAACTATGGCTCAAGTGGCAGAGTGCTGACCTTGACAGCACCCAGGCCCAGAGTTCAAGACCCACAACTGACCAAAAAAAAAAAAAAAGCTGGGCGCTGGTGGCTCACGCCTGTAAACCTAGCTACTCAGGAGGCTGAGATCTGAGGATCGAGGTTCAAAGCCAGCCCGGGCAGGAAGGCCCATGAGACTCGTTTTTGTTTTTTTTTTTGGGGGGGGGAGGGTGGGGTCAGTCATGGGGCTTGAACTCTGGGCCTGGGCTCTGTCCCTCAGGTCTTCAGCTCAAAGCGAGCACTCTACAGCTTGAGCTACAATTCCACTTCCAATTTTCTAGTGGTTTTTATTGGAGATAAGAGTCTCACAGACTAGTCTGGCTTTGAACCATGATTCTCAGATCTCAGCCTCCTGAGTAGCTAGGATTACGGGTGTGAGCCACTGGCACTGGGTCCATGAGACTCTTATCTCCAATAAAACCACTAGAAAACTGGAAGTGGCGCAGTGGCTCAAGCGGTAGAATGCTCACCTTGAGCTGAAGAGTTGAGGGATAGTGCACAAGCCCAGAGTTCAAGCCCCAGGTCTGACAAAAAGAAAAAAAAGAAAGAAAGAAACATTATGAAGTATTTTGTTTAATTTTCATGTTAGGCTTCAATTGTGTATATATTATGTAAACATACCAGATTAACCTTTGTTGTTTGTATTAATGCAGTTGAAAGTCATAGATGACCAGTTATAAACTATCACACTGTAAATGCAAAATTGGTAAGAGGCAATCTTTATTGAAAGCATTAAAAAAATTCTTAATAAAAGACAACCGGCATTGCCCTAATTTTTTGTAAAAATTATCTCCTTTTTCCCTTCTGAATGGTACCTTTCTATAGAATGTTAATACATAAATATATTTAAAGCATTTTTACTTAGGTTAGCCTTTTACATGGCTGCTTTCTCTTCTGATACATTGCATCTTTTTAAAGGCACCAAAATTAAGAGTTCTTAGATTCATATTTTTGTCCCTTTTTAGATTCTACTAGAATTTTTCAGAAGGGTAACTCTAAGAACTTCAGGAACCAGAGGAAATGAATACTATGACAGAACAACTTGAGACCTAGCATTCAAAAGGTCTAAATATATTAATAGGTTCCTTGATCTTGAATCAGGACAAAAAGTAGAATAGCTTTCTGAACATAAAAGTAAACAGAGAGCACATTTATTAATGGTAGGAAAACTCCTTATAGTGACAATGTATAAATCTTACATAATAAACACAGCCAAAAGCATTACGAACAAAAATACCTTGCCAAATATTCTGATGTATTATCCTGAAAACCCATCCCATACCTTCCATTAACATTTAACTAAGTATGGAATTTATTTCACAGGGAAAAAAAAAAAAACCATCACAAAAACATACTTACTGGTATTCAGCTTTGATCAAGTTCTAGAGTTACATCTTCAAGATTTTTTTTAAAAAAGATCCACCTTAAAATAAGTCTTCATATAATCCATTATTAATACTCTGTGTCTTTTCAACATGAAACACTTAGAAACCTTTGAACTCTAGAAATTTTGGTCAGCTAACCTAGTTGAATGTTTTCTAAATTCCCCTTCGAGTGTCCCGCTGGTTTTCAGTCCATCTGCCCAGTATGGAAGGAGCAATTCTATTTCTTTTTCCTCTTACTTGGTGGCTCATCCTCAGAGCTGCTATCTGTGCTGCTGCTGCTACTGGAAGAACTGGAGTCTGAGTCTGAATCTGAATCAGAGGAGGAGGACGAGGAGGTGGTGTATGAGTCCGAGGAGGAAGAAGAAGAAGAGCTTTCATCTGTGTCACTGTCCTCTGAGGAGGATGAGGTAGAGGTTTCTTCACTTTCTGATGAAGAATCACTGTCTGAACTGTCACTGCTGTTGCTACTGGAACTAGTTACACTCTTAGACCTATTAGACAATGAATGTTATATAGTAAGCCCTCTTGTTCCTGGATTTATTACATGCAGTTTGACTAAGTATAATAAAATAATAATTTAATTAAAAACTTAAATAGAAGTGTTTCGTTCCCATGCACACATTACACGGCTGAGTTTATATGAAGAAGTACATTCTCAGCAGGCCCATGTGATGGTTGAGTTGTGTTTAAATCACTGTGTGATTTGCTGAGTATTTTCTGCCATGAATTTTATGGAAATCTGCCTCCCCAAACAGCAAATGGTACCCCAAAGCAAGCTCAAAGTTCATGTGTCTGGTGTTAAAGGGAAAATGGAATATTTGAGGGCAGTACTGAACTCACATCTTGAGTATCGGCTGTCTTTCAAGTCAGTTTCATTGAAAGCCATGTCCCCATGAATACCAAGGCCTTGCTACATACATGGGGAGCTGTTATTCAACAGTGTTTAAAAATAATCTCACATAATACCGTGTATGTATATCTTGAAATATTGCTAGAATGTGAGCTCTAGGATTGATGTTCTTTTCAATTGCCTAACTCCGGCTAAGAGTTGCTAAATTAACCAGAGACCTTGTAAAAGGAGGTCTCTGATTAATTTAGCAACTCTTAGCCTGAATTACCAAAAGAGAATTAGTGTATTATGCTTTAGAGTAAAGGATATTAGCTGCAGTATAACCACTGGAACTATTTAAACATCACATAGAGTGGTGAATGTTTCTTCTTTTTACTTTTTCTTATTTTGCAGTGCTGGGGACAGAATTTAGGGTCTCATGCAAACTAGGCATGTACCCTACCCATGAGCCACACCCCTAGTCTTATATATTCCTTATTTATAACTACTTCAGAACAGATAAGAGCTGCCCAACAGTTTCTTAATATTTCAATAACATTTTCAAGATAAGACAGTATCGACTATTTCTAGGTATAAAGACTCTAGAAATATGTAGAAAAAGGTCCTGAAATCCTAGATACTCAAGAGACTGAGATCTGCCCAGCTAGCCTGGGCAACAAAAAGTCAGTGGGGATTCATCTCCAATTAATCACCAAAAAGCCAGAAATATAGATGTGTCTCAAGTAGTAGAGCACCTGCCTTGAGGAGAAAAAGCTAAGCAAGAACACAAGGACTTGAGTTCAAGCCTTAGTACTGGTAAAGGAAAAAGGAAAAATGGATATAGAAGAGGAGAAATGGAGGCAATGATTTATAGATAAGAAGAGGACAATATCAGAAAGTAGGATGATACTCAAAAGACTTCATATCCAAACCTTTTAACTATTTATTTTAAGTCCTGTCCCTCCAACTAGTATTACACGTTACCTACATAATACTCTTTTTTTTTTTTTTGGGTCCGGTTGTGGGGCCTGAACTCTGGGCCTGGGCGCTGTCCCTCAGCTCTTCAGCTCAAGGCTAGCGCTCTACCACTTGAGCCACAGCGCCACTTCCGGCTTTTTTCTTTTTGCTTATGTGGTGCTGAGGAATCGAACCCAGGGTCTCAAGCATGCAAGGCAAGCACTCTACCACTGAGCCACCTTCCCAGCCCTACATAATACTCTTGAAGCCACACGTACCTTTTGTTCTTGTTCTTTCTTTCTACATTAGTTTCTCCAATGCTGATGGAAGAGGAAAAAAGCTCCTGTTAATAATGCTATACACAACTCAAAAAACCCTTCTGCCATTCTCAGAATTGTTTTACACTGGAGAAACACACCATCTTTCATACTAATATGTTCTCAGAATACAGTATTACTCGCTACAACCACATGGAAAGTTACCCATTGTAGGCTATATATGGTACAGGCAGTCCACTTAATTATCATTTAAGCAATCAATTTTATCACTTGTACTTTCAGAGGCAGGTAAGTTAATAATTAAGATGACTGAATGCACAAATCTAATTCTTTTTTACTTTGGGAGTTAGGTTATCTATCTAAATGAACAAACAAAGCAAAATAATAATGTAATTGTTATAATTTGAGTCCCCAGAAACATAGTGTAAATGATTAGCTCATATTTTTTTTTTTTGTCGGTCGTGGGGCTTGAACTCTGGGCCTGGGCGCTGTCCCTCAGCTCTTCAGCTCAAGGCGAGCACTCTACCACTTGGATTAGCTCATATTTTTTAAAAAGCAAATTTAACCTTTTTCCGTATGTCTTCCAAATTTTCAGTTACTTATTTAAAGCCAAAAAACTGGGTACTTCAGGACTATAATTTCTTATACATCTTATAAAGAGTGAAGTCTAATGAATTTGAATGAAATGTACAAATGGCCTTAAATAGTATACACAATATTTAAGTTGTCAAATTACACAATTACTTCTATCACTACAATACTGACTGGTAAATTTAATTTAACGTTTCTACTTTCTGAATTTCTCTATATTCCCTACATAATGCTTCCATCCTTATTTCAAATGTTCTTATATAATTATTTTTATACAATGGAATCACTGACTTGTAATTTCTGCTGTAAAATCAATTGTAGAAGTACATTTACTAAATTATATAAGAATTTGTGCCAGGTAATGGTGGCTTCCATCTGTAATCCTAGCTATGCAGAGGCTGAGATCTGAGGTTTGTGGCTCAAAGCCAGCCTGGGCAGGAAAGTCCATTAGACTCTTATCTCCAATTAACCACTAGAAAACTGGAAGTTGTGCCATGGTTCAAAGTGGTAGAGTGCTATTCTTGAGCTGAAAAAGTTCAGAGACAGCAGCACTCGGGCTTTGAGTTCAAGCCCCACAACCACCACCACCAACAACAAAATTATGATCACTGAACCAGAAAATCAGTAGTCTCTAACAGATCCAAATCTAAAATTCATGTCATTCTATGTTTGTGGTTCTGGGAATCAAACTTAGGGCTTTATGCATGTTACAAGCCATCAACATGGAGTACACTCTCAGCCCATATTGATCTTATATCCAAAGGAAACTAAAATACTACAATTTGATATCTACCTCATATATGAATAAGTTTGTCTTTAATAGATGGTACTTTCACACTGTTCTTTTCCCTTTGTACTTTTATCCCACTTTCCCAATATATTTTATGTCTACAAGTTTTAGTGATCACTTAAGACACTTCAATAGTATGTAGAATATCTGAACTTTTACCTTTTCAGTGCCTGAGATCATAAGGCTTTACCAGTTTTTTAGAACTTAATAGACAGCTTCTCTTTATAAGGTAATTCATGCTCCAGTGAATTCTTCACAACAGTGTAGATTGGTTAAAAACATTTAAAGTGTTTTTTAGGTTAAATTTCGAATGTATGACATGGATCCATAGCTTTCTAAATAAGGAGGCTTATTAATGCCTTTAAATGACTACATGTCATGCTTGGAAGATTAACATTATCTACCAAGAAGGAATTAAGGGATGAGGGAGCACAGTTTATGTGCTTTAGAGTATGCTGAAAATAGTCATCACATGTAAGGAAATGTTCACAACTAAAGCACAGAGAGAAACAAGTAATAATGTATGGGTAACACATTCTTGTAATAATGACCACTTAATGGATCATGAATGTTCAAAAGGTTAGCTTCCAGGGGGCAATCTGGGATTTTTAGATAGAATGACCTGATTTTGTGTGTCAGTGGCCTAGATCTTAAGTTACAGCATGAGATCTACTCTGGTTAAAGTGTTTACTGTGAACACTGGTGGCTCATGCCTGTAATCCTAATTACTCAAGGGACTATGATCTGAGGATCACAGTTTAAAACCACTCCAGGAAGGAAAGTTTCATGAGATTTCAATTAACCACATAAAAAAGAAAAAAAAGAAAAAAAGGCCATAAGTCAAGCTGTAGCTCAAGTGGTAGAGTGGGAACCTTGAGCAAAAAGCTCAGGGACAGTGTGTAGGCCCTGAGTTTAAGCCCAGGACTGGTACAAAAAGTAGACAAAAGAATTTGTCTTTGGAAAAAGCATATGTAGGGGCTGGAAAGGTGGCTTAGTGGTAGAGTTCTTTCCTTGCATGCATGAGGCCCTGGGTTCAATTCCTCAGCACCACATAAGCAGAAAAAGCTGGAAGTAAGGCTGAGGCTTAAATGGTAGAGTGCTAGCCTTCAGCTGAAGAGGTAAGGGACAGCACCCAGGCCCAGAGTTCAGGCCCCATGACCAAAAAATAATAATAATAATAATAATAAGCATATATGAATGTTAATTTTCTAGGAATGGTTTATTCCTGCCTGATCCCCTTAGAGCTTTCAGTGCACAGATTCAAAGACTACCACCATAGAAGTCCAGATGTTTATTATACTATAATATATAGTTAACAGTCCTCACCAAAATGCTACTTCTAATATATAACACTAAGGAAACCCAACATCTTCCTATTTCAGCTTCTCTAAAACATACATTTCATAGGAAGTTTAAAAAGGTTCATTCAAAGCCGGGAGCTGGTGGCTCATGTCTGTAATCCTAGCTACTCAGGAGGCTGAGAACTGAGGATCGCCATTCAAAGCCAGCCCAGGCAGGAAAGTCCATGAGACTCCTATCTCCAATAAACCACCAGAAAACCAGAAGTGGCGCTGTAGCTCAAGTGGTAGAGCACTCACCTTGAGCTGAAGAGCTGAGGGACAGCACCAGGCCCAGAGTTCAAGCCCCACAATTGACCAAAGGAAAAAAAAAAAAGGTTCATTCAAGCCAGTTACTGGTGGCTCATGCCTGTAATCCTAGTTACTCAGGAAGCAGACATCTGAGGATAGTGGTTCAAAGCCAGCTTGGGCTTATCTCCAATTAACCACCTAAAAACTGGAAGTGGAACAAGCACTCAGAGTGCTAGCCTTGAGCAAAAAAGCTCAGGGACAATGCCTAGGCCCTGAGTTCAAGCCCCATGACCATCAAAATAAAACAAACAAAAAACAACCTTCATTCAAAGAATATAAAAGAGTAAATAATTTTCTAGTCTCCCTCCTATCTATTCTCCTTCTAAGGAATACCACTGTTATCCACCACTTATAATTTTGAAAAAATTCCACTATTCTTTGCTTCCTTAACATAAATCAAAGTATATACACTAGTCTCTATTTTGTTTATATATTTGATGGCTTTTCCTATCTGCTGATTTTTCCCAACTCAGTGTTATCTGTTGTCACTTCACTGATAGTTGGGCAATAAAGCAACATAATTAAGACCATGGGGTACAGGCTGGTTGTTCAACTGGACTTGTGTGACACTGACTCACTAACTCTGAGTTCCCTTTCTTCATATGTAAACTGAGGGTAACAGCAGTACTTACTTTAATAGGACAGATTTGAGGTTTAACTAAGCTAATTCATGCAAAGTATTTAGTATGGTTCCTGGCATATAGTAAGCATTCATTAAAAACTAGTTAAGAGTTAAGATTATAATTAAAATCTAGAGAACTACCACGAAACAGTAAACTATAAATGAATAAAATATAAATAATAGTCCTATAAACCTACCTTTGTTGTAATAATCTATTTTCTTTCTCTTTTAAAGCTTTCTTTAGTTCTGCTGTTCTTGAAGGCCTATGTAGATATTTTCTTTTACCTGTGCATTCATAAGTCCAATGTCCAAATTCCAAGCATTTCTGACATCTTACATGTTGCTTATTTGCTTCACTACAAAGCAAAAAAATGGAATATAAGTCTTAGAATTCTGCCTGGTGACACTTTTTGCCCTGAAAAGCATAAACAACATGAAGTACAAAATGTCTATTGTCATGACTAAGGCACAGAAGGTATAATAAGTAGTTCAAAGCATAAACTTTGCAGTTACATAGAAGTGAGCTTGAATCTATTTTATTTTTATTTTTTTGGTCAGTCATGGGGCTTGAACTCTGGGCCTGGGCTCTGTCCCTGAGCTCTTCAGCTCAAGGCAAGTGCTTTACCACTTGAGCCACAGCATCACTTCTGGTTTTCTCATGGTTAATTGGAGATAAGAGTCTCATGGACTTTCCTGCCCAGTCTGGCTTTGAACTGTGATCTTTAGATCTCAGCCTCCTGTATAGCTAGGAATACAGATGTGTGCCACCAGCACCCGGCTTAAGCTTGAATCTTGACTCTTCACTCTATCTCAGTTAATGACAGATTAGGTAATGGAGAGTAATTCACTCAGAACCACAAAAGAATAGTCAAAACATTTTTATATTTATTTTTGCTGTGCCAGAGATCAAACCTAAAAAAATAAACATCTAAAGTCTAGAGCCTTGCATATACTAGGCAAGCACTTAACACTGTGCTTTGCTTGAAGAATCAGAGAATTAACAAGGGGATAAAGAAGAGAATGGAAATTTACAATTAAACCAACTGGAGGTGTTTGCCCATCACAAGAGGGTGCTATAAATGTTGTGTCTATGAGTTAAGACTCTGAAAGGCAGCCGGGCGCTGGTGGCTCACGCCTGTAATCCTAGCTACTCAGGAGGCTGAGATCTGAGGATCGCGGTTCAAAGCCAGCCCGGGCAGGAGAGACCATGAGACTCCTATCTCCAATAAACCACCAGAAAACCGGAAGTGGCGCTGTAGCTCAAGCGGTAGAGCGCTCGCCTTGAGCTGAAGAGCTGAGGGCCAGCGCCCAGGCCCAGAGTTCAAGCCCCACGACCGACAAAAAAAAAAAAAAGGCTCTGAAAGGCTATACCGTATGAAAAAACCAAATGATACTGGAAATATGGCTCAAGTGGCAGAGTACCAGCCATGAGCAGGCAAGTCAAGAATGAAAGGCTCTAAGATCAACTCCCAATTCTGGCCTGCGCGCACGCACGCACACACACGCACACGCACACGCACGCACGCACACACACACACACACACACACACACACTGCAGCCTAGCTTCTTGACATCTGTAAGACTTGCAAAAATGTGAATCTCTAAATTGGACTTGAGATATAGCTAGAAAAGAAAAGTAGTTATAAGATGGAAATGAATAAACTATATTCATTGTTGATGGTATATTATGCGAAAGAACCTATAAATAAGATATTCCAGAATAATCAGAGTTACTAAGCAAATTTAGGAAAGGCTTTGCATCAGGGCAGGCAAATGTTTCTGTGAAAGGTCAAACTGTACATATTCAAGATTTGTAGAACAGGAGGCAAAATTATGGAAATTGTATAGTTACCTAAATAACGAAAAAGAAAGCAAGTTTCATAAGTATTTATTGATGGAAATAAAAACATAATATAACATGAGTATAATTGTATAGTAAAAACCCACTGATTTGAAGAGAGGACAGTCCAAATATTTTTATTTTTTGGCAATGATAGAAATCAAACCCAAGGCCTTGTGCATGCTAGAAAAGCAACTTAACCCTGGGCTACACCCCTAGTCCAGTCAAAACAGTTTTAACAATCTGCTTGAGAACTCACAGGATAAACATGGAAAGAAGGAACCACCAAGCCAAGTACTGATGACTCATGTCTGTAATCTTAGCTACTCAGGAGGCTGAGAATTGAGGCTCATGGTTCAAAGCCAGACCGGGTAGGAATGTCCGTGAGACCCTTATCTCCAATTAACCACCAGAAAACAAGAAGTGGCACCGTGGCTCAAGTGGTAGAGTGATAGCCCTGAGCTGAAGAGCTGAGGGACAGCGTCCAGGCCCAGAGTTCAAGACCCACAACTGACAAAAAAAAAAAAAACTACCAAGACAAGATATGAAAGAAAGAGGATATTTTACACAGCTGAGGTCCCCATGAACAAACTGATCATGTATACATATACACATATGTGTATATACATATATAAAATATTCTTTGCCTAAGTGTTAAGAACCTTCAAAAACAGGTATATGATAAGGCAGTGGCTCATGTCTGTAATCCCCAATATTCAGGAAATAGAGGCAGGAGGCTTGAGTTTGAGGTGAGGTGGGCTACACAGTGAGCTTTTGTCTCAAACAAAACAAAAACAAGCACTGGTAAGCAGAATTTAATGGACCATGTACTAACAACAACAAAAGACATTGCTTTGTAAGAATAAAAGAACAAGAATACACAAATAAGGGCTGGGAAGGTGGGTCAGTGGTAAGAATGCTTGCCTTTCATGCATGAGGCCCTGGGTTCGATTCCTTAGCACCACATAAGCAGAAAAAGCCGGAAGTGGCACTGTGTCTCAAGTGGTAGAACGCTAACCTTGAGCTGAAGAGCTCAGGGATGGCGCCCAGACCCAGAGTTCAGGCCCCACGGCCGACAAAAAAAAAAAAAAAAAACACACACACACACACAAATAAGCCAATGAAAAATAGTCTAGAAATGCATATACATATCATACTCATATACAAAAATAATGTACAGGGCCTGGGAATGTGCTTAGTGGTAGAGTGCTCGTCTAGGATCCATGAAGTCCTAGGTTAGATTCCTCAGTACCACATAAACAGAAAAAGCCAGAAGTAGCACTGTGGCTCAAGTGGTAGAGTGCTAGCCTTGAGCAAAAGAAGCTCAGGGACAATGCCCAGGTCCAGAGTTCAACTCCTACAACCGACACACACACAAAAAGTATAAAGAAAATTTACATAAATGAGTTATAAGTCCTTAAAAAAAAATAAAAGCAGAGGCTGGGAAGGTGGCTCAGTGGTAGAGCGCTTGCCTTGCATGCATGAGACCCTGGGTTCGATTCCTCAGCACCACATAAGCAGAAAAAGCTGGAAGTGGCGCTTTGGCTCAAGTGGTAGGGTGCTAGCCTTGAGCTGAAGAGCTGAGGGACAGTGCTCAAAGTTCAGACCCCATGACCGACAAAAAAAAAAAAAAAAAAAGCAGCTGGGCTCTGGTGGCTTAGGCCTGTAATCCTACCTGCTTAGGAGGCTAAGATCTGAGGATCCCAGTTCAAAGCCAGCCTGGGAAGGAAAGTCCATGAGACTCTTATCTACAATTAATCACCAGAAAACCAAAAGTGATGCTGTAGCTCAAGTGGTAGAGTGCTAGCCTTGAAAGAGCTCATGTACAGCTCCCAGGCCCTGAGTTCAAGCCTCACAACTGACAAAAAAAATATATATATATATTAGAAATACAGGATTGGGAAACACAAGTGAACATTAAACATATGAAAAAGTGTTCATTAGAAATCAACAAATAGCCGGGCGCTGGTGGCTCACGCCTGTAATCCTAGCTACTCAGGAGGCTGAGATCTGAGGATCATGGTTCAAAGCCAGCCCGGGCAGGAGAGACCCTGAGACTCCTATCTCCAATAAACCACCAGAAAACCGGAAGTGATGCTGTAGCTTAAGTGGTAGAGCGCTCGCCTTGAGCTGAAGAGCTGAGGGACAGTGCCCAGGCCCAGAGTTCAAGCCCCACGGCCGGAAAAAAAAAAAAAAAGAAATCAACAAATAGAGTCAGGTGCTGGTGGCTCACACCTGTAATCCTAGCTACTCAGCAGGCTGAGATCTGAGGATCGAGGTTCAAAGCCAGCCTGGGCAGGAAAGTCCATGAGACTCTTATCTCCAAAGCCAGAAGTGGCGCTATGGCTCAAGTGGTAGAGCACTTGCCTTGAGCTGAAGAGCTAAGGGACAGCACCCAGGCCCAGAGTTCAAGCCCCACGACCAACCCAAAAAAAAAAAAAAAAAAAAAGAAATCAACAAATATAGGGCTGGGAAGGTGGCTCAGTGGTAGAGCGTTTGCCTTGCATGCCTGAGACCCTGGGTTCGATTCCTCAGCACCACATAAGCAAAAAAAGAAAAAAGCCGGAAGTGGCGCTGTGGCTCAAGTGGTAGAGCGCTAGCCTCGAGCTGAAGAGTTGAGGGACAGCGCCCAGGCCCAGAGTTCAGGCCCCACAATCGGACCAAAAAAAAAGAAATCAACAAATAGCAAACTAAAGCTCTCATATAATACTAGTAGAAAACTAAAATTAAAATTTAGCAATAGCAAATGTTAGCAAACAAGAATATTCATCCAATGTTGGTCAGAATACAAACTGAGAGCAGACACTAGTGACTCACATCTGTAATCATCACTATTCAGGAGGCCGAAATCTGAGGATGCAGGTCAAAGCCAGCAAAGGCAGGAAAATCCATCAGACTCTCATCTCCAATTAATCACCATAGAAGCTGGAAGTGGAGCTGTAAATTCAAGTGGTACAGCACTAATCTTGAGCAAAAAAAAGCTCAGGGATAGCGCTTAAGACGCTAAGTTCAAGCCCCAGGCTGACACATAAAAAATACAAACTGGTATAACTATTTCAAAAAAAATTAAATCCATCATAATACAGAATATGCATATTTTATGGCCCAGCATTTCTACTTCTAAGTACTTAAAACAGAAGCCCACACAGAACTATGTCAGAAAATAAGCATAGAAATATTGTTGTCCTGGCTGGGGATACAGCTGAATGGCAACACCTGCTTATTATTAAATGCATAAGGCCTTGGGTTAGATCCCCACAATGAGAGATAGGGAGAAGAGAAAATGAAATGAATATCACCTTTCCTTTATGTACCCTTTCAAAACTTTGAAATATCACATCCTCTCCAAGTAATTTTCGCAGTATAAAAATAACTTAAACCTTAAGTACAGTTTAGGTAACTATTTTTCCTGTCCTTTTTAATCCAGTATCTCATTAATCCAAAGTATATTACTGCTTATTTTCTATTAATTAGGACATTCTCCTGCGTAATGACAAAAATGACCTAAGAATCAATAAATCAATGTTGATTTATTCCTACTATTTAATCTTTTTTTTTTTTTTTTTTTTTTTTTTGGTCGGTCGTGGGGCCTGAACTCTGGGCCTGGGCACTGTCCCTCAGTCTTCAGCTCAAGACTAGCACTCTACCACTTGAGCTACAGCACCACTTCCGGCTTTTTCTGCTTATGTGGTGCTGAGGAATCAAACCCAGAGCCTCATGCATGCAAGACAAGCACTCTACCACTGAGCCACTTTCCCAGCCCCTACTATTTAATCTTTAGACATTGTTTACATTTGATCAAATGTCACAATAATGCCATTTATAAGTTCAGTACAGCACCAATTTTTGCAGTTGCCTCCTGTTTAGTATCTTTCAGTCTGGGAGAGTTCCTCACTCACATCTTCATTTTTCTGACCTTGACATTGTTAGAATATTACAGACCAGTTATTTTGTAGAACATGCTTCTAGTTGAGTTGGAGGATTTTTTTTTTTTCCTCCAAGATCACTCATGTGCTAGCTGGCAGGCCTCAATTCCTTGCTATGTTGGTCACTCCACAGGGCTATTCACAAATATAGCTTTACCTAGAATGAATGATCAGAGCAATCCAAAAAAGAATCCAAGCCAATCCTGAGTTGAATCTCCAGTATGGAGGGAAAAATATAATATTTTGTTTTCTCTTTTTTTCAGTACTGAGGATTGAACACCCAGTGTTGCATGTGCTAGTCATGTGGTCTATCATAAAGCTATGTTCCCACCCCATTTTATTTTTAGACAATGTCTTGCTAAGACACACTGGCTGGCCTCAAACTTGTGATCCTCCTACTTGAGCCTCCTAAATGGCTGGGACAATATAGATATGGCCCACCACAAGTATCAAATGAATGCTTTCCTAGTTTACTCAATGAGGTATAGTTTACCACCATAATTCATTTGGATTCTTTTGACATGGTGCTTCCATTCTTTGAAGACCTCTTGCTTTCTGATTCAACAACAAGAGTAGCAGGCTCATCTTGTTTGTTTGTTTTTTCTATCCCAGTTTGAAATTAGCCTTTTCTCCAAGGAATACTGATGTTTCTTAGGAGTCAGGGCAGAGGCACACATGTGCTCACTATGGCAATATTGCTGCTTCCAGGTACTCTCAGGAGACAGAGTTAGAAAAGACAGACAGACAGACACACACACACACACACACACACACTCTCTCTAGAGGTAACAAATACAAACATTTTACATCTACATTTAATCATCTGAAAATCATGCACTTACACAGAGACTTTTCATTCCAACCAACTTCACAGGGTTTATTCTATTTTTCCCTTCATACTTCTTTCTTCAATGAGAAACCCCATTTCCATTATCCATAACAGATTTAGTTATTTGGCCGATTACCCTCAAGTAACCTACTGTCCACTACAGCCTTTGATACCTGCTTCTTCTGGGGATGCTCTGTTCACTTCCCTTGGGATCTGATTCTCAGCCCTGCTCCATCTTTCCATACGTTCACTCTGCCTGTGCCAATTCTCACTGCCAGGTTGGTCCTTCACATATGGACATATTCTTCCTTTTGTTTAGAACCTAATAGCCCACAAGAAATTACACTCCATGGGTTGGGAAGGTGGCTTAGTGGTAGTGTGCTTGCCTGGCATACATGAAATGCTGGGTTCAATTCCTCAGTACCACATACACAGAAAAAGCCAGAAGTGGAGCTGTGGTTCAAGTGGTAGAGTGCTAGCCTTGAGCATAGAGAGTCAGGGACAGTGCCCAGGCCCTGAGTTCAAGCCCCAGGACTGGCAAAAGGAGGAGGAGGAGGAGGAGCAAAAGGAGGAAGAGGAATAGAAAGAAGAAGAAAGGAGGGCTGGGAAGGTAGCTCAGCGGTAGAGTGCATTCCTTGCAAGCATGAGGCCCTGGGTTCCATTCCTCAGCACCACATAAACAGAAAAAGCCGGAAGTGGCGCTGTGGCTCCAGTGGTAGAGCACTAGCCTTGAGCTGAAGAGCTGAGGGACAGCGCCCAGACCCAGAGTTCAGGCCCCATGACCGGCAAAAAAAAAAAAGAAGAAAGGAGGAGGAGGAGGAAGAAGAAGAAGAAAGGAGGAGAAGGAAGAAAGGAAGAGGAGGAGGAAGAAGGAAGAAGAAGAAATTACTAGCCGGGAGCTGGTGGCTCACGCCTGTAATCCTAGCTACTCAGGAGGCTGAGATCTGAGAATCACGGTTCAAAGCCAGCCCGGGCAGGAGAGACCGTGAGACTCCTATCTCCAATAAACCACCAGAAAACCGGAAGTGGCGCTGTAGCTCAAGTGGTAGAGTGCTCCCCTTGAGCTGAAGAGCTGAGGGACAGTGCCCAGGCCCAGAGTTCAAGCCCCACGACCGACAAAAAAAAAAAAAAAGAAGAAATTACCTTCCACTTACCTACCCTAACCAAGCAGATGTCTCAAGAGGATGAAAACTTGTGCTAAATTGCCTCTGGGCAGTCAGTTTCCTAAATCTGCTTGATGCCTTGTGCTAGTCCCAACCTGCTGGATGCCCCTCTGCACCTGCTGACATTGCAAGTCAGTTTGGGCCCCTCTGTCAATGCCCGCCTTAACCCACTGTGGGCTACTTAACCCCTAATATGTTAGGATAGTGGTTACTTTTAGAGGATGAAGGAGGCTATGATTGGGAAAAGGCCCCAGAGAGCTTTGGTTAAATGGCTTCATTCGGATAGTAATTGCATGGGATATTGCTTTTATAATCATTTATTAAGTTGCTTTTTATATATGTGTCATATTTCATAATGACAACTTTAAACAAATCTGACTTTTCAATACATAGATATATGATTTTTTTTTATCAGTCATGGAGCTTGAACTCAGGGCCTGGACAGTGTCCCTGAGCTTTTGTGCTCAAGGCTATCACTCTGCCTCTTTGAGCCACATTGCTGCTTGGTTTTCCAGTGATTAATTGGAGATAAAAGTCTCACTAACTTTCCTCATGCTGGATTTGAACTGCAATCCTTGGATCTCAGCTTCCTGAGTAGCTAGGATTATAGGCATGAGCCACTGGCACTCAGCTAGCTATATGATCTTTACTAAAGTGTTATTTGAACCAGTTTCCCCTTCTAAAAAATAGGGAAATATTGTCAGATTAGGAGGTACACATCTATAATTCCACCCATTGGCAGAAATAAAAGGGGCCCAACTTGGGAGACCAGCTTATGCAACATAGAACTTCTTCTTTTTTTTTTTTTTGTCGGTTGTGGGCCTGAACTCTGGGCCTGGGCGCTGTCCCTCAGCTCTTCAGCTCAAGGTTAGCCCTCTACCACTTTGAGCCACAGCGCCACTTCTGGCTTTTTCTGCTTATATGGTGCTGAAGAATCGAACCCAGGGCCTCATGCATGCAAGGCAAGCACTCTACCACTGAGCCACCTTCCCAGCCCAACATAGAACTTCTTAAAAAAAAAAAAATGTTGGGTGCTAGTGGCTCACTCCTGTAATTCTATCTCCTCCATAGGCTGAGATCTGATGATCGCAGCTCAAAGCCAGACCAGGCAGGAAAGTCTGTGAAGTGGCACTGGAAGTGGCACTGTGGCCAGTTGGTGGAGTACTAGCCTTGAGCTGAAGAGCTGAGGGACAGCACCTAGGCCCAGAGTTCAAGCCCCATGGCCGACCAAAAAAACAAGCCAAAGTGCCAGGCACTGGTAGCTCAGGCCTATAATCCTAGCTACTCAGGAGGCTGAGATCTGAGGATCACAGTTCAAAGCCAGCCCAGGCAGGAAAGTCCCTGAGACTCTTACCTCCAATTAACCACCAGAAAACTGGAATGGAATGGCAGTGTGGTAGAATGCTCCCCTTGAGCTGAAAAGCTCAAGGACAGGGCCCAGGCCCAGAGTTCAAGCACCACAACCAACACATACACACACACATACAAAAAAAATAGTGGCTGCCTTACATGCTTGAAGCTCTGGGTTCGATTCCTCAGCACAACATAAGCAGAAAAAGCTGGAAGTGGTGCTGTAGCTCAAGTGGTAGAGTGCTAGCCTTGAGTTGAAGACTGAGGGACAGCCCCCAGGCCCAGAGTTCAGGCCCCACGACTGGTAAAAAAAAAAAAGTGGGGAAAAAAAAAGTAGTGGCTGGGAATATGGCTTAGTGGTAGAGTGATTGCCTAGCATGTGTAAAGCCCTCAGTACCACATAAACAGAAAAGGCCAGAAGTGGTGCTGTGGCTCAAGTGGTAAAGTGCTAGCCTTGAGCAAAAAAAGCTCAGGAACAGTGCGCAGGCCCTGAGTTCCAGACCCAAGACTAGCAAAAAAAAAAAAAAAAAAGTAGTATCTATATTACTAGATTATTATGAGAACAAGATCCCCATTTGATTGATACATATATATAAGGCAAGCAATAAGGCTTCTGGCATAAATACACAAATAAACGGGAGCTATTACTACTGGCCCACATATTGGAATATTCAGGATAATTTGGACCAAAGATCACATGACATTTTTCGTGTATGTGTGTGTGTGCCAGTCCTGAGGCTTGAACTCAGAGCTTGGGATCTGTCCCTGGGATCTGAGCCTCTCTGTAGTTCCACCACTTGAGCCACAGCACCACTTCTGGCCTTAGTTCTGTTTACGTGGTACTGAGGAATAGAACCCAGGGCTTCATGTATGCTAGGCAAGCACTCTACCACTAAACCATATTCCCAGCCCTACATTTTTTTTTTTTTTTGAGACATGGCTGTATGGTGAGATACTGGATTTTCTTTTTTCTTTTTATCCCTCAAGTGACGGTACTGACATTTAAAGTCAGGGCCTTTAATTCTTGCTTGGTTTGTACCCACAGGTAGTGCTAAACCAGTTGAAACATCTCTACTTCCAGCCTTTTGATGATAATTAGAGATAAGTGTCTTCCAGGGAAGTGGACCAGTGGCTCAAATGACAGAGTGCTAGCCTTGAGCAAAAGAGCTCAGGGACAGTGCCCAGGACCTGAATTTAAGTCCCACAACCAATATTCCAGATTTGTCAGGCTGAGCTGGCTTCATACCTTGAGCTAGTTCATACCTCAGCCTCCTGAGTAGCTAGAGTTATAGGCATCAGTTATTAGTAACTGTCTGGATTTTTACTTTTTTTTTTTTTGGTCGGCCATGGGGCTTGAACTCTGGGCCTGGGCACTGTCCCTCAGCTCTTCAGCTCAAGGCAAGCACTCTACCACTTGAGCTACAGCGCCACTTCCGGTTTTCTGGTGGTTTATTGGAGATAGGAGTCTCATGGTCTCTCCTACCCGGGGTTGGCTTTGAACTGCGATCCTCAGATCTCAGCCTCCTGAGTAGCTAGGATTACAGGCGTGAGCCACCAGCGCCCGGCTGGATTTTTACTTTTGATCTAGAGCAGTCTTTCTTTTTTAAAAATTTTCATTAAGTAGAAGTATAAAGTCTTTTCAGTTCCACAAGTCAGATTATAAGTACAATGTATGTTGATCAATGTCACCTTTTATATCATCCTCACATATCTTTCCCCATCCCATCCCTACCCTCAAGTTATATAATCCAATTTTTATTTATTGTATATAGAATATAATATGGAAGTCATCTTTTTTCCTTTTTTTTTTTTTTTTGTTAGTTGGTTGTGAGGCCTGAACGCTGGGCCTGATTGCTGTCTCTCAGCTCTTTAGTTCAAGGGCAGCACCGTACCAACTAAGCCATATTGCCACTTCCGGTTTTCTGGTGGTTTAGTGGGGATAAGAGTTTCATGGACTTTCCTGCTCCAGCTGGCTTTGAACCTCCATCCTTAGATCTCAGCCTCCTGAGTGGCTAGGATTATAGGCATGAGCCACCAGAGCCCAGCCAGTAGTCATCTTTTTTTTTTTTTTTTTTTTTTTTTGTTGTTGTTGGTCAGTCGTGGGGCCTGAACTCTGGGCCTGATTGCTGCTGTCCCTCAGCTCTTCAGCTCAAGGCTAGCGCTCTACCACTAGAACCACAGCTCCACTTCCAGCTTTTTCTGCTTATGTGGTGCTGAGGAATTGAACCTAGGGCCTCATGCATGCAAGGCAAGCACTCTACCACTGAGCCACTTTCCCAGCTTTAGCAGTCATCTTATCTCTAGTGAACACATAATTGATGCTCAGTAAATACTGTAAAATGAGTACCTACTGAAATGAACGATGGTTTATGAAAACTCATTTTTTGTTTGTATTTTGGTTGTGCAAGTCATTTGGCTTGGACTCAGGGCCTGGGCACTGTCCCTGAGCTTTTGTGCTCAAGGCTCTATCACTTGAGCCAAGGTCCACTTCCAACTTATTTGGAGATAAAATTCTCATAGACTTTTCTGCCCAGGCTTCAAATCAGGATCCTCTGATAAGTCTCCTGAGTAGCTAGGATTACAAGCATGAGCCATTGACAATCTGCCTCAATGGGTAAAGTTATTTGACACCTTTCTTTTTTTTTTTTTTTTTTTTTTTGGGTCCGGTCATGGGGCCTGAACTCTGGGCCTGGGCGCTGTCCTTCAGCTCTTCAGCTCAAGGCAAGCACTCTACCACTTGAGCCACAGCGCCACTTCCGGCTTTTTTCTTTTTGCCTACGTGGTGCTGAGGAATCGAACCCAGGGCCTCAGGCATGCAAGGCAAGCACTCTACCACTGAGCCACCTTCCCAGCCCTATTTGACAGCTTTTATTCTATACATTTTCTTTCAACAAGACCAGAAACTCCTAAAGGTAACATTTACCTCTTCTGCGTAGCACATTTACCAAAAACAGGTACATTATCACAACACATTTAACTTATTAAACAAGGAACAGCATTGTTTAGATGCTAGAAGACTCACTTTCACTTCAAATTTACAGTGGACCTTTGATTTTGCTAGTAGAATGCTAATTCGGCATTCTAACCACTTATCAGGCCCTTGGTTATAACCAAACTATTCAGTTGTGTAGATAGGAAAATAGTATGTCTAATCCAAGCACTTTCCCCAATCTCAATGCCTGGCTCAAGGTTAAGCCTCCTTTGACCATGAAATACAATCAACTGAAATTGAATTAAAGGACCTGTAGCCATTTTGCAACTGAAATAGCCTAACCAAGCTAGGAACCAACACCTACAAGAGCAAGCTAGAGAGAGGGGGAGGGGGAGAAAAATAGGGGAGGGAGGGGAAGAAAAAGGCAAAAGGGTCAATATAAGAGACACCTGGGACCCAGGAGACCTGGTTTAGCAATCATATTCAGTATTATCATCTCACCGAGCGCCCAGTGGCTCACACCTGTAATCCTAGCTATTCAGTAGGCTGAGATCTGAGAATCTTGGTTCAAAGCCAGCCAAGGACAGTGAGGTCAGTGAAACTCTTATCTCCAATAAACCACCAGAAAACCGGAAGTGGTGCTGAAGCTCAAGTGGTAGAGCGAGCTTGCCTTGAGCTGAAGAGCTGAGGGACAGCGCCCAGGCCCAGAGTACAGGCCCCATGACAGACAAAAAAAAAGTATTATCATCTCCTTCTTGGCCTCAGAACTGACTTTAAAGCTTTCTTCCTCCAAGCTTACTACTCTGACTATCCTTGCATGTAAGGAACTACTAGGCCTGAGAATGTATAGTATATAAACAGAAGAAAATGAATAGAGTTCTTGGAATACAAAATAGAAAGGAATATACACATGCACAATTAGATAGCTATAGTTGTATCTAGTGGCCAACTGTGAGTTGTGTATAATGAAGATGCAAATTTTTTTTTTGGGGGGGGAGGTCTGGTCGTGGAGCCTGAACTCTGGGCCTGGGCGCTGTCCCTCAGCTCTTCAGCTCAAGGCTAGTGCTCTACCACTTGAGCCACAGCACCACTTCTGGCTTTTTTCTTTTTGCTTATGTGGTGCTGAGAAATCGAACCCAGGGCCTCAGGCATGCAAGACAAGCACTCTACCACTGAGCCAACTTCCCAGCCCCTAAAGATGCAAATTTTGATGGCATAAAATACTGGATGATAAAGAAAGAAGAGTCTGAAACCACCCCTTTGTGTATTATCTTTGCAAAACTGTTGTGCTGTTTTGCTTATTTGATAGGCACATTGGACAACTTCTAGTTCTTAAAAATTAAGTTCCTACCCGGCTCACACCTGTAATCCTAGCTACTCAAGAGGCTGAGATCTAAGGATCTGGTTTAAAGCCAGCCCTGGTAGGAAAGCCTATGACACTTTTATCCCCAATTGAGCTGGACATGAACCTGTGATTCAGTGGTAGAATTCTAGCCTTGAGTAAAAATGCTCAGTGCCTAGGTTCTGAGTTCAAGCCCCAGAATCAACACACACACAAACACACACACACACAACTTCTTCCCAGTCTCAAAGCAATCATGATCCTGCCTGGCTACTCTTTCCAAATGCTCTTATAATCTTTCTTACCCGTTTAATCTCTCTTTACATGTCACAGTTCAGTCCAACCTTTTGGCCAAGCTTGAAGTAAGGCCCCAAACTTCAGTCCACCCAACTTAACGCAATCCTTTCTGTTTTTGCATCCCAACTTCTTTCTCGCAAAGCGTTCATCACCAGCTCTATGTGCTTGTTTATCAACTATTTTCACCGTTAGGTAGGATGTCAGCTCCCGGAAAGCAGAGATTTTTTTTCTTGAATACCTTTTTTTTTGGCTCTGGCATACTGAGTGTGGTACGCCAGAGTGAAATAAATGGATATTTATTGAAAAACAGAATGAATGGCAGAAAGCGAGAAGCCAGCTTGGGAGAAGAATCTTTTGCCCAGAAAGGCGATAGGGAAGAGGCAGGAGAAGCCAGCTCGGTTGGAGGCTGCACGGGGGGGGAACAGGGGTTTCCCATCGGCGGAAGCAAAGACACCGCACAGGGGACCGACCGTGCGTGAGGTGGGCGGAGGGACACCCAAGCACCGAGACCAACTGTGGTGGGGGTGACGCCAGGCGCGCGGGCTCCCCTCAGGCCTCTCTGCCCGGCCCCGCAGCTCTCCCCCGACCGCCCCCCACGAAGACGCTGAACCCCCTCCCCACCCCCCGGCGCCACCGAACTTAACTCTCGGGCCGAATCCCGACAAGAAAATAGGCAACATGTTTGACAAACGGCCATTCTCGCCCTCCCCCGCCGCCCCCCGGCAAGCCAGGGCCTGGCTCCCGAACCCGTCCCGAGCGCGTCGCCCCACCCCCGACCCGCCGGGGGTCCCTAGCGGCCCCCTCACTCACGCTTGTCGCCGAGCTATGAGCCGATGCATGGGAGTCGCCATGATGTGACGAGAGAGCCGCCGCAGGGACTCTTGGGAAACTCCGTGGAAGGGGGCGTGGCCCTCGAGGCTGGGCGGCGCAGACGTGGGCGGGGCCGGACGGGGCCCCTGGCAGCCCAGGGAAGAATGGAACCTGCACTGGATAGTGCTCTGATAGCTAGGAGTCTGGAGAACAAAATGAGTTAAGCAAGACTCAGGCCATCAGTGGAGAGAATTTTTTTTTTTTCAGCAAAACATCCAGTACAGCATGTTAATTACTTCCGTTTATTTCTTAGTGTCAGTCGTGGGGCTTGAACTCTGGGCCTGGGCGCTGTCCCTCAGTTCTTTAGCTCAAGGCCAGCGCTCTACCGCTTGAACCAGAGCGCCACTTCCGGTTTTCTGGTGGTTTATTACAGATGAGAGTCTCACGGACTTTCCTGCCCGGGCTGGCTTTGAACCATGATCCTCAGATCTCAGCCTCCTGGGTAGCTAGGATTATAGGTGTGAGCCATCGGCGCTGGGCTTCCTTTTATTTATGTTTTAAAAATGTGTACTTCATAAGGGCCACACGAGACTATGTAAAGTACAGATACTTTGTCAAGTGAAAAAAAGGGCTATTCAAATATTTTAGGATACTTTAGCTGATATTTGCTGTCAGCTCATAAAAATTATTATATATATATATATATTTTTTTTTTTGGTAGGTTGTGGGGCTTGAATTCAGGCCCTAGGCACTACTTTTGAGCTCTTTTGCTCAAGGATAGCACTCTACCACTTTGAGCCACAGCACCAATTTAGGTTCTCTGGTTGTTTATTGGAGATACTGGATTTTCCTGCCCAGGCTGACTTTGAACCGTGATCCTCAGATCTCAGCCTCCTGAGTAGCTAGGATTAAGGTGTGAGCCACCAGTGGCCAGCTCCTATCTCATATTTTCGTGCAGCAAGAAAGTCTTTACCACAAGCCTGGCAGATGCAGTGTCATTCTCTTAGATTTATCAATAACAGTAAGTTAAACTTATTTTTCTTTTTTTGTTGGTTATGGGGCTTGAACTTGACCTGGGCACTATCCCTGAGCTCTTAAGCTCAAGCTAGTGCTCTACCACTTTGAGCCACAGCAGCACTTCTGGGTTTTTGGTGGTTAATTGGAGATAGGAGTCTCAATGACTTTTCGGCTGAGGCTGGCTTTGAACCACAATCTTCAGATCTCAGATCTCCTGAGTAGCTAGGATTACTGGCATGAGCCACAGGTGTCTGCTAAGCTAAACTTATTTAAACTTAAGTAAGCTACATTTCTATTTTTAGTGTCACTTTCAGATTTTCTTTCTTTTTTATAGCAACAGAAAAGGGTCAAAGACCATGTTGAATGAAGTATTCTAAAGAAAAATTAATTCAGGCCAGGCACCAATGGCTCATGCCTGTAATCCTGGCTACTAAGGAGGCTGAGATCTGAGGATTATGGTTCAAAGCCAGCCCAGGCAGGAAAGTCTGAGACTCTTATCTCCAATAAACCAACAGAAAACTGGAAGTGGCACTATGGCTCAAGTGGTAGAGCACTAGCTTTGAGCTGAAGAGCTAAGGGACAGTGCCCAAGCCCATGGTTCAAGCCCCACAACCCACAAAATAATAATAATAATAATAATTCAGTCTAAAAGGGTAAAGTGATTAGACTTGAGAGTTAAAGTTACCATGTGAACTGAAAGTACATCTAGTTCTCTAAAATGTTTTTAAATAGCTGGGCATGGTGGAACATGCCTGTAATCTGAGCACTTGGTGGCCCAGTTATAACGAAATAAGGCTCAGGTGGTAGAGTGCTAGCCTTACGCAAAAGAAGCTCATAGACAGTGCCCAGGCCTTGAGTTCAAGCCCCAGGACTGGCAAAACAAAACAAAAAACCCACAAAGAAGTCTAGGCCAGTCTATGCTTCATAGCAATATTCTGTGAAATAAAATAAAATGTATCTTATGTTTGTTTTGTTTGCTAGCAAATAAAACATTTGATATATTACCCCCCACACACACCATGTCTCTCCCACCCAGGTTTCCAGTAAGTACTTTTTAAAAAAGGAAAAAAAGCAAAACAAAACAAAACAAAAAAAACCTTTGCACTCAAAAATAAGTCTTACAGGGTGATGGTGGCTCCTGGACAGGAAAGCATGGTTCAAAGCCAGCCTGGGCAGAGAAGTCAATGAGACACTTGTCTCTAATTAACCACCAGAAAAATGGAAGTGATGCTGTGGCTCAATGTGGTAGAGCACTAGCCTGGAGTGTAAAAGCTCTGGGACATCGCCCAGTCTGAGTTCATGAGCAACAAAATATCTTCCAGAATTTTAATAAAATGTTAATAAGAGGGTTGAATTGTAGCTCAGTGGCAAAGTGCTTGCCTGGCAAATGCAATGTCCTGGGTTAGATCTCTAGAACCAAAACAGAAGAGACAAAACAAAAAAACCCCAAACAGTTAACATGCTAATAAGAGCCAGATGTTGATGGTTTGTGCTTTTTATCCTAACTACTCAAGAGGCTGAGATCTGAGGATTCCAGTTTGAACCCAGCCCAGGCAGAAAAGTCCTTATTTCCAATTTACCAGCAACAATCTGGAAGTGGAGCTGTGGCTCAAGTGGTAGAGAGCCAGCCTTCCAGCCTGAGTGAAAATGCCCAGTGAGAGAGCAAGACTCTTAGTCCAAGCCCAAGTACTAGCCAAAAAAAAAAAATGCTAGTAAGAAAAATATTAACTCAATAGACATGATGTGGAAAATGAACTATGCAACCTGTGGACAGAGACGGGAGGAGGTAACTGGGGGAAAGCGAAGGAAGGTGTGGCATTGTCCAAAAAAGAAATGTACTCATTACCTGACTTAAGAAATAGTAACTGTCAGTATTATGCACACTTTTGGTCCTCAGCTCCACCCAGACCTGGGCCCCCTCCCATTCCTGGAGTTCCCACTAAACAGCTAGCCCCACCCTCTCTCCGCCCAGATCCACCTGGGCTCCCATCCACCTCACTTCCTACCCCCAGACCCTCCTGCTCCCTGGATAGGGCTTTGGGGGAAAATATGGCTCCTCTAATAAGCCTTATCATCTTTCTCCTGTGCCTGCCTCTGCATGGTCCCCTGGGATGGGTGTGTGGGACCCTTCAGTAACTCCTCTGTACGCCACCTAAATAACAAGAAAATTAAATATGTTTAAAAATATTGTTTAGATTCAGGTTGATGGTGTGTAAAGCCAATAGAAGTAGTAAGTGTACTTCGTTTTATATAAAAGAATCATAACAGCCTCTTGGACCAAAAAGAGCAAATGTAACCTAAGAATTGTTTTCAGCTTGAAGATGTTTTTCTTTTTTGTTTTGTCAGTCTTGGGGCTTGAACACCAGGCCTGGGTGTTGTCCCTGAGCTCTTCAGCTCAAGGCTAGTGCTCTACCACTTGAGCCACAGCGCCACTTCCAGTTTTCTGGTGGTTTATTGGAGGGAGAAACGAGTCTCACAGACTTTGCTGCCTGGGCTGGCTTTGATAGGAGCCCAGACAGATCTAAGCCTCCTGAGTAGCTAGGATTAGATTACAGGCATGAGCCACCAGCGCCTGGCTTCACCAGGGAGGTTTTTTTTTTTTTTTTTTTTTTTTTTCCTGATGAGAAGCATCAGTTTAAGCTCAAGATGGGCTTGGAAGTAGTCAACAGATTTCTTTTATTTGCTATCTGCAAATTGGTTGTTTTGTGCTGGGGGGAGGTAGGGCAGTGAGTAGTAGAATCTCTGTCAGCCAAACGAAATATTTATCTCAAGGTCTAGCTAGTTTCAGGGGACAAAGAGTTCAATTAATGGTTTATGAGACAAACATTAGGAATTTGGAGTCTGTGTCTGGTCTCTTCATATTTAATAAGTGGGTAATGAGCAGTCTTATTCTAAATCATCTAAGTTCAGAGTAGTTCTTTGCAATAAGCTGGAACAACAAAATAATGGAGATATTTCTTAATCAGAAATTAAGCACAGAATTTAGGAAACATGGAATAATGTCAAGACAGGGCTGGAGGTGTAGCTCAAGGGCAGAGCTGCTGTTTAGCATGAGCAATGTCTTGGGTTCTATTCTCAGCACCAAAAGCAAATCAAAACAAAATACTACTGTGAGAAGAAGCAATCTTTGCTGTCAAACTAAAATATTTCTATCTTGTAACCAATCATCATTGTGTACTATGTCTTGAATTCTTTGCTTCTTTATACTAGCCAGCCAAAGTGAAGGGTGAGTCCTTACCAATGGAGTTAAAGACTAATGCCTCCCCTTCCCTTTTTTTTATTTTTATTTTTGTAATTTAATTTTATTTTATTTGTGAACATACTGTACAGAGGAGTTACAATTACATGGGCAGGATAATGCATACATTTCTTACCAAGCATTGCAGCCTCCTCCTTTGTTTACCCTTCACATCCCTTCCCAGCCTCCCCCCTCTCCCCCCTCCCCTTCCCTTGAGTGTGAACTTCCCACTAACTTCTTCACCTCCTCTAACTTTGTCAGCAGCCAGCCCTGGTGAGAGGAATGTGTCTTTGCCTGCAAGAGGACAGCTACCCACCCCCATCCCCCAACCACCATAGTAGGAAGGCTCTAAAATACTTTCTAACTTCCCTGTATTCCTCTATCACCCAGGTAACCAATTGTTTGAAAAAAAAAATGTGGATCTGACTCCTTAGCAACAAGAAAAAAGGACAGCACCCCTTGGATAGGGATAAAAAACAAGCATACCATAAAGCCTGGGTGCCTGCCCCAACTCTCAGGAGAGTGAGGGTAGTTCACCTTTCTGTACAGAGGCTATAAGGCCTTGAGGAATTCTCCTATATCTCTTGTGTGTTTATTCATTTTCATTTTCACCAGAGGGTCATGTGTGCTTCCAACAGTACCAGGAACAACAACAAAATAAAACTGTAACAGGGCATTGGAGAGAATAATTATTCCCCATTTGTTGAAAGGGGACAGAAGTTGGAGAAGTTTCATATGCTTGCTCATATGCTTATCTGCTCATCTTTGCTGCTATCATGTGGCCCAGAGGAGGAGATGATGTGGATGGTTTAACTTAGATATGCTCATTGATATTACTAGAATTGTAAAGAAATGAGGTAGAAGGCAAATAAATCACCACCCCTGTGGAGCAAACTCTCACACTTTAACCCTAAAGGAATTCAATTTGAGAATGTTTCCTTAAAGAACTAGAACAAAAGCAAACTTTGTTCCACCTTACCTAGTGATATCATAATAATGAATGGAACAAAAATGACCATCAGTTCTTTCAAACAGTCTAGGGAATCAGTCTCAGAGGACACCCAGTTTCCCTCCTTGGAAAAATGACCACTCCCTCTTCCCAGTTATCATCCTGGACTAAAGCTGAAATAGCAAAGGTTGAGAGGCTTTGGTGATCAAGAGTTACTGTGTTCTTTTGAAAAAGTGGGAAAGTACTTCATACTTCTCTTGTTTTAATCCTGTTTGAAGACCTAATTTGGTTCATACTGGGCTAGAGTTCTCAGAAATCCTCAGTGTTGCTGGGTAAGAGCATTAAGGCCTATTTGATTCAGGAGAGCAAGAATTTCCTTAAGGGATAGGGCTGGAGGCATGGCTCATTTGGTGATGGGCTAGCTGATGAGCAAAAAAGAGAGACAGAGAGATAGACACAGAGAGGAGAGAGGGAAAGAGGGAGAGAGGGGGAGAGGGAGAGAGGGGGAGAGGGGAAGAGAGAGAGGAATTTTCTAAAGGAAATTCCTTAGGCTAGCTGGTGTTCAAATCAGTTAATATAGAATATAAAATATAGATACAAGTCTTATGACCTTCACATGTGAAGACTTGTGAAACTCCTTACCTTCCAGCAAGCACAGATGCAAACAGTAAGGAAGAGCACAGAAACCCCATTTTAGGAAGAATCAGGCGTAATTTGATCACAGGTTATTTAACCAGGCTATCATTGGTGAAATCTAGATAGCTTTTCTTTTTCTTTTTTCCCCATTAAAAACAGAAACCTAGAAATTCCTCTATGGGGCCGTTCCCTGGATGGAGAGTCTCACTACTTTCTTTTCACTTTCAATTAATTTACTCTGGTTATCTATAAAAAGTAAAATAAAACAGAAACCCATATATCATCTATAGGCTTTGCTATGCATTTGGCTAAATATTGAAGGCCTAGAGGAATTAAAAGATTTTTTTTTTCATTGTAGTACTGGGAGTATTACTCTCAGTTCCTATGTTTTTTAGTAGTTCAATCCCTCTTAAGTTTTTTTGGGGGGTGGTAGTTTGTTGGTAAAAATCTTTTATCAGCTGTAAAAAAACTGATATGTAAAATTTTTGGAAGAAGTAACAACAATATTCAATTATGATTCTCAATAATCATGACTAGTGTTTGATCTGCTGCTCTTAGGCTTTTTCTTCCTCTTTTTGTTCCAGATCCTGTGTATGAAGTTACAAAGCCATTTGTGTGTGTGTGTGTGTGTGTGTGTGTGTGTGTGTGTGTGTGTGTGTGTGTGTTGGTATTGGGGCTTGAACTCAAGAACTGAGCACTGTTTCTTAGCTTTTTAGCTCAAGGCTAGCACTCTACCACTTGAACCATACCTCCACTTCCAGCTTTTTGGTGGTTAATTGGGATCAGAGTCTCATGGACTTTATTGCCTGGGCTGGTTTTAAACTGTGATCCTCAGATCTCAGCTTCCTGAATAGCTAGGATTATAGGAGTGAGCCACTAGCACAGGGTTATGTGTTTTTTGGGTGTCCACGATACCAAGCACATCTTGATTTTATTACAGTTTATGGGCTGCTATGAAAAGCTATCACATGGCAGGGACATGACCCCTATTTCCAGGCCCAGGGTCTCAAATTCCTTCCTTACTTCCTCTTTTAGATCAATTCCACTCTGCTCCTTCTCACTGTCTGTACATATCACCTATGCAACTCCTTACAAAGTAAGATAAAGTCTTCCTAAACAATTTTGTGTTTATTTCAAATCCTGCCCAGGCCTGTCTGGATTTGTCAGTGCTAAAGTATCTAAGTATACAACCTATGCTCTCATTACAGCAACAGAACTGGAAGGCATCTTTTGGGAGTGTTCTCTAGCTTGTGATGACAGATTTTTTATTTTTATTTTTGCCAGTCCTGGGGCTTGAACTCAGGGCCTGGGCACTGTCCCTGACCCTCTCTGTGCTCAAGGATAGCACTCTACCATTTAAGCCACAGTACCACTTCCACATTTTTTTGTGTGTATGTTACTGAGGAATTGACCCAGGGCTTTATGCATGCTAGGCAAGCACTCTATCACTAAGCCATATTCCCAGTTATTTTTCTTTTCCCTTTTTTTTTTTTTGGGTCCGGTCGTGGGGCCTGAACTCTGGGCCTGAGCGCTGTCCCTCAACTCTTCAGCTCAAGGCTAGCGCTCTACCACTTGAGCCACAGCGCCACTTCCGGCTTTTTTCTTTTTGTTTATGTGGTGCTGAGTAATGGAACCCAGGGCCTCATGCATGCAAGGCAAGCACTCTACTGAGCCACCTTCCCAGCCCTTCTTTTCCTTTTTGATCATGGGGCTTGAACTCAGTGCCTGGGCACTGTCCTGAACTTTTTCACTCAAGGCTATCGCTCTACCATGTTGATCGACAGCTCCACTTCCTACAGATCTTTTTGTTGTTGAAAATTGTTACTGACCCTGTACCTCTAGTTACATTTGACTGAAACAACATGATGATTGAGTCAGGATGGACAATCAGGGTCTTTTACCTGGGACTCTTAACAAAAACTGAAGGTCTTTTCATACCTGTAATAGAACTTGCTCTGAAGCACATATATTCAGAGCTGTGATGGACAGATGAGAGAGAGAGAGAGAGAGAGAGAGAGAGAGAGAGAGAGAGAGAGAGAGAGGTAGAGACAGAGACAGAGACAGAGACAGAGACAGAGACAGAGACAGAGAGACAGACAGAGACAGAGACAGACAGACATAGAGGTGTGTGTATGTGTAAAATATGATCTACAATGAAAGAGGTATATCTATTAATATACTTTTGGCCAGGTCAAGTGGTAGAGGTTTGTAATCACATCACTTGGGAGGCTGAGATAGGAGGATTACTCAGGGGTGACATAGAGAGGTCTGTCTCAAAAAAAAAAAAATAGACAAAAGAAATAAAGAAAAGAAAAACAGGGAAAAGGTAATAGAAACCTCAAATCATAGGGGCAGGAAGATCACAAGTCTGATGCCACTGTAAGCAAAGTTAGTGAGACTCTATCTCAAAACCAAACCAGGCCAGGCGCTGTAGTCCTAGCTACTCAAGAGGCTGAGATCTGAGGATTGAGGTTCAAAGCCAGCCCGTGCAGGAAACTCTGAGAGTCTCTTATCTCCAATTAACCACCAAAAAACCAGAAGTGGTACTGTGGCTCAAGTGGAAGAGCACTCACCTTGAGCTGAAGAGCTCAGGGATAGCACCTAGGCCCAGAGTTCAAGCCCCCAACAAACAAACAAACAAACAAACATGGGATGGCTAAAGTGGTAGGTGGTTGGACCTAGCATGCTTGAGTTATATTCCTAGTGCCACTAAAACAAAGAAAAGAAAACTCAAGTAAAACAGTCTCTTACTTGCGTGTGTGGGTCTATATTTTGTCCTTGCTTCATTAGTGAATGCTGGCGAGCCTCTGTATTAATGCAGTATGTGAACAAGAGCCAGGATGCATCCTCAGACGGCCCCTTCCAACCTCCCACTCCACAGTTCCCTGACAAGGGAGATGCTGGTTCCACGAGGACACTCCTTCCCAATAGCTATCTCCTGCGTATGGGTCATTTTTCCTGTCAACAGCCCTTTCTGGTAGAGTTTATTGAGGCAGTCCAAGTTCAGCCACCTACTTCCAACATGTGGTGGATCCAAGAGACACTCCCTATCACACTAGACTATTTTTCTCTCTTGGTCCCTTTTTATAGCCAGTTCTAATTCTATTCTTTTCTATTCTATTCCATCCTATTCTATTCATGCCTGTAATCTTAGCTACTCAGTAGCAGAGGATGGAGGTCTGAAGCCAGCCTTGGCAGAAAAGTCCATGAGATTCTATTTTCAAAATAACCAGCAAAGAGTGAGGCTGGAGAAGTGGCTCTAGAGGTAGAGAACCAGCCAGGCAAGGAAGCCAATTAAGCACAATGTCTTTAAGTTCAAAGCCTGGTAATGAAAAAAAAAAAAGTTGAATGGTAATCCCTTAGTACAACTACTTAAATTATATACATATATATATATATATATATATATTTTTTTTTTTTTTCCAGTCGTGGGACCTGAACTCTGGGCCTGGGTGCTGTCCCTGAGCTCTTCAGCTCAAGGCTACTGCTCTACTACTTGAGCCACAGTACCACTTCCAGCTTTTCCTGCTTATATAGTGCCGAGGAATTGAGCCCAGGACCTCATGCATGCAAGGCAAGCACTTTACCACTGATACCACTGAGCCACCTTCCCAGCCCCTATATATATATATATATATATATATATATTTTTTTTTTTTTTTTTTTTTGTGGGTTCGGTCGTGGGGCCTGAACTCTGGGCCTGGGCGCTGTCCTTCAGCTCTTCAGCTCAAGGCTAGTGCTCTACCACTTGAGCCACAGTGTCACTTCTGGCTTTTTTCTTTTTGCTTATGTGGTGCTGAGGAATCGAACCCAGGGTCTCAGGCATGCAAGGCAAGCGCTCTACCACTGAGCCACCTTCCCAGCCCCCCTATATATATATTTTAAAGATAACTTTTGGGGGCTGGGTAGGGTGGCTCATATCTGTAATCCCAATACTTGGAAGAGAGGATTGTCATTTAAAATCTAGCCAAGGGCTGGGAATATGGCTTAGTGGCAGCATGCATGAAGCCCTTGAGCAAAAAGAAGCTTAGGAACAGTGCCCAGGCCCTGAGTTCAAGCCCCAGGACTGGCAAAAAAAAAAAAAATCTAGCCAAGGGAAAAAATCAGCGAGACTTTTGATCTCAAAGAATAAGCTAGGTATGATGGTGCAATGGTGTCTATCACTCTACTATGAAGGGATCTGAAGTAGGAATATCTAGTTTGATGCCAGCCTCAGATGAAAGCACAAGACCCTTTCTGAAAAATGTGGAAGTGGCTCAAGCGATAGAGTGTCTGCCTAGCAAGTATAAGACCTTGAGTTCAAACCCTAGGACTGTAAAAAAAATAATAAACCTTTGCTTTTGGTGGAAATGATATGAAGTATACCCATGTTTAGTAGACTAAAGTGTTCCTAAAGGGTCAATTATCTGGTTTTGAAGAAAAACGTCTTAACCACCTTTCTATTATCTGTTGAGAAGTTCATTTGTCGAAAGCATTTCAAGAATATCAGGTCCTGCTAGGTTTCAGTGGATAATGCCTATAATCTTCATTATTCTGAAAGACTGTGGTTCACAACCAGCCTGGACAGAAAAATCTTTAAGACTCCTCCAATTTGTGTATGTGTGTGCACATGCTTTCATGTGAGTACGCGTTCATCTGTGTTTGTAGTAAGGTTTGCACTCAGGACCTTGTGCTCTTGCTTGGCTTTTTGCCATCAAAGTTGGCACTCTACCACCTGAGCCATACCACCACTTCCAGCTTTTTGATGGTTAATTAGAGATAACCAATTTTGTGTGCTTGGGCTGATTTTTGAGCTGCAATTCTCAGCTCTCAGTCTCCTGAGTATCTAGGATTACAGATATGAGCCACCAGTGCTCAGTGATTCTTCTCCAAGTGACTAGCAAAATGTTGGTCTGAAAAAAGTTGCTCAAGTGGCAGAATTCCAGCTCTGAGCAAAAAAAAAAAAAAAAAGTGAGCAAGAAAGCTGAGCACGAAAGAGGTCCATGGGCTGGGAAGGTGGCTCAGTGGTAGAGTGCTTGCCTTGCATGCATGAGGCCCTGGGTTCGGTTCCTCAGTACCACATTAGCAGAAAAAGCTGGAAGTGGGGCTGTGGCTCAAGTGGTAGAACACTAGCCTTGAGCTGAAGAGCTGAGGGACAGTGCCCAGATCCAGAGTTCAGATCCCACAACTGGCAAAAAAAAAAAAAAAAGAAATAGAGGTCCTGAGTTCAAACCCCAGTACTGTCACACACACACACACACACACACACACACACACACACACACACACACACACACACACACACACACATTACCCAGTCTTGTGTTTTTTTGCTCTACAAAACCTCCTTAATGAAAGCTTTTTTTCTGGATGATGTCACTCAACCTTTTCTAAATGTGGCTTTTGTCTTGTCAGAAGCTCCTGATGCTTCCAAAGAGCTTGGGCTACCTCTTTACTTGTTGTTGCTGCTCCTGCTCCTGCCTGTAGCTACAGAGATTGGTTCCATCCTCCATCCCTGGAAAATACCTTGTTGGTCACTTTCCTCTGAGAGCTTGCATTGCTGGTGTTCAAGTGTCAAACTGGACTCATCTGTGATATATTTAGATTTTGAACTCACATTGCATTTGAACACTACATGTCAATAAGGAATAGATGGTCCTCCTTTGGTGGCAAAGCAACGCATGGGCACAGTGCCACATGAACTTGAGACTTGGTCATTACATTGGCCTTTATCAAATTACAAATACTATTCTTCCCCCGCCCTTGGTGCCAGGGAGGGTCAAGGATCAAACGTAGGGTCTCTCAAACGTTAGGCAAACGCTCTTCTATTGAGCTATCCTCAGCCCTCTGGATGTCTCTTTAATGTGGAAACCTGAAAAATCATTGCCTTTGAAGGTTGGAACAAGAAGCAAGGAAATGTTCACTCCTGAGACAAGTAACCGTATTTCAGCTGAAGGTAATGCAGCATAGGATATATTGCATACTGATGAATCTGCTAATTAAAATGAAAAAAAAAAGATGAAAAATTCTGTAAGTTGAAGTTGAACGAAATGGCAGCTGCTGCTCTGGCAGGATGGCTGCCTGATGAGACATAGGACAGGCCAGAGCAAGAGCAGAGCTGAAGAACAGGGAGTCACCTTTCTGGTGTCAGCTGACCAGATCAACAAGCAGGACTTGAGAGTGCAGTTGGAATGTCAGCTGCTAGAGGTGGAAGAAGGCCCAGGCTGGGGCTGGTTGAGAAGAGGGTGGAGCTGGCGGATAAAGAGACTAGGTGTGAGTCATGCCAGGAAAATTATTGGTGATCAAGGGGCTTAGATGAAGGTGTTAAATCTGATCATAGCAGCCTACGTGGTCTGGGGAAGGCTGTGTAAAGTTCACCAAGGATTTGAGGATTATGAAGAAGGAAAGGGCAGGGACTTGCTAGTGATACTGCAGGCCAAAGGCATAAGAGAATGGGCCTGAATAAGGGCATAAGAGTTGGGCTTTGGGGAAGAACTCTGGATGAGATCATGGTGCTACTATGGCAGCAGACAGTTGGAGAGGGTGTGGTAAAGACCTTACTTAGGCTGTCAGCCAACTTGGAGTTAGTGAACTACGATGGTAGTTTTTAACATCCCAGAGTATTATGGTTGGCCAAATGCTTCAGTAAAAACAGCAAGAGACTAAACTGTGCTCCTTTTTGGGGGGGCTTTCATTGAGTTTAAACCCAGGGCCTTGCACTTGCAAGGCAGTTGCTCCACCACTTGAGCTACGCTCTCAACTTTTTTAGTTTTTTTTTTTTTGACATTGTTTTTCACACTTTGTTCAGTCCAGCCACAAACCACAATCCTCCTATAGACGCTTAGTTTCCATATTGTGCTAGAGGTCTCACTTTTGTTTGGATTGGCCTTGAATACTGAGCTACCAGAGCTCTACCTTCTGAGCAGCTGAGATTATAGTTCTGAGTCACTGTACTTGACTTAACCTAGCAATTTTTTTAAATATTTTTATTTTTATTATTTAAGAGTCCTAGCAAATGCTGGTGTGTGTGTGTGTGTGTGTGTGTGTGTGTGTGTGTGTGTGTGTGTGTGTGTGTGTGTGTGTGTGTGTGTGTGTGTGTGTGTGTGTGTGTGTGTGTGTGTGTGTGTGTGTGTGTTAAATCTAGAAGTAAGGGCCTCTGCTTTCACTTGACTTTCTTGCTCAAGGCTGGCGCTTTACCACTTGGGCTATGCTTCCAATCCATGGACTCTTTTGCTTAGTGGGCTTCAAACTTGGATCCTCAGATCTCAGTCTTTCGAGCAGCTAAGATTACAGGTGTGAGCCATCAGCACCACTGAACAAAAAAAAAGCTAGTTTAACATTTAATGAGTCTGGTATACAAGAAGCCTGAGCTGAAAGAGAAGCAGTGGTGGTGGTGGAGGAGACAATTGTAAAAGTTGGGCTTTGGCAAGTTGTGTAAACTTGAACCACTTCCTCAACTTCATCAGGTCTTGGTTGTCTCACTTTTTTTTTTTTTTTTGGTTGGTCATGGGGCCTGAACTCAGGGCCTGGGCGCTGTCCCTCAGCTCTTCAGCTCAAGGCTAGTGCTTTACCACTTGAGCTACAGCACTACTTCCAGCTTTTTTTTTGCTTATGTGGTACTGAGGAATCGAACCCAGGGTCTCATACATGCAAGGCAAGCACTCTACCACTGAGCCACCTTCCAAGCCCATCTTATTTATTAAATAGGAAAATGCCACTTTCTTTGCTTTTTGTTTTTTTTTGCCGGTCGTGGGGCCTGAACTCTGGGCCTGGGCGCTGTCCCTCAGCTCTTCAGCTCAAGACTAGCGCTCTACCACTTGAGCCACAGTGCCACTTCCGGCTTTTTCTGCATATGTGGTGCTGAGGAATCGAACCCAGGGCCTCATGCATGCAAGGCAAGCACTCTACCACTGAGCCACCTTCCCAGCCCTAACTGGGCTTCTTTGATCAAGGCTAGTACTCTACCACTTCAAGCCACAGCTCCACTTCCTGCTTTTCGATGGTTAATTGGACATGAGTCTTAATGGACTTTCTTGACTGGGCTGGCTTTGGACTGTTATCCTTGGATCTCAATCTCCTGAGTAGCTAGGATTACAGACATTAAAATAATAATAATTTAGAGTCACTGAATATATGTCTAGCAGGTATACTGGGAGTTAGAGACCTGGCACCTCTACTATGGAGGTACTGGAGTTTTAGAGTTTAAGAACGTTATTCTGACTATGGGCAATGAGCCACTCACTGTGAGAACGGAGGTCAGAAAGATACCATTCCCTAATGGTGGCTTCTTCATGACACAAAGCATTGCAGAAACCTCTTGGGAGGGAGGACATGATTCTGATGGACACCTGGCAGTGAGGATTAAGAGTTCCCAAGGGACTGGGAACTTTTTGTTTCTGGGCAGCTTGTGAACCCTGTGCATTTAAACGGTTCATATTTGTACCAGCAAAAAAACAATCTAACAATTTCCTGCTTCTAAAATTCTCAACATACTTTCTGAATGAACAGCATTCTGGAAACTTTATTGTTTCAACAACTAGGACTCTTGGAACTCTTACCACTTTAGATTCTTCAGAATTCTCAAGTGACTTTTTCTGACTTCATTTATTTAAATACCCCAGAATAGCCCCGTGGGCTATAAGTTTGATGATCCAGGAAACTATTTATAGCAGGATGAGTACTCTGTGCCTGATGTTAGTTACATTTTATTTTGAGAAGGACAAATCATTAAAAAAGATTGATAGGGCTGGTGGTATTTGAAATGGAAAGTAGTGCCAAAGACAACAGGGCGGGTGAGATATGAAGCTGGGACATAAAAAGATGTACCATTTGCCAAATTAGCCAAAGGCTAAGGATGCCTTCCAAGAGAGGAAGTCTAAAATCTGAGGATCACAGTTTGAAGTCAGCCCAGGCAGGAGATTCTGTGAGACTCTTATCTCCATTTAACTACCAAAAGGCTATTGGTGGAGTTGTGGCTCAAGTGGTTGAGTTCCAGCCTTGAGTGAAAAAACTAAGGGACAGAGCCCAGGCCCTGAGTTCAAGCCCCAGGATTGGCACAAAAAAAGATTAGCTTCTTTATTTCTTGATATGGGGCTTATGTTACCTAGGGTAGCCTTGAATTCTTGGGATCAAGGAATCCCTTTGCCTTAGCATCCCAAAGAGTTGAGACTGCAGGCATGTTACATCATGCCAGTTTTGACTTTTTTTCTACTTTTAAAAATCTGTGGGAGGCAGGCACTGGTAGCTCATACCTGTAATCCTAGCTACTCAGGAGGCTGAGATCTGAGGATCGCAGTTCAAAGCCAGCCTAGGCAGAAAAGACCAAGAGACTGTTATCTCCAATTAACCAGGAAGTGGAGCTGTGGCTCAAAGTGGTACAGAACTAGCCTTGAGCAAAAAACCTCAGGGACAGTACCCAGATGTTGAGTTCAAGCCCTGTGACTGACGGAAAACAACAACAACAAAAACAAAAAGTGTGTGAAAATATACTTAACATAAGTTTACTATTTTAATCACTTTAAAAATTATAAACCAGCCAAGTTTGGTGGCGTAAACCTGTAATCCAGGCTGCTTAGGAGGCAGAGGCAAGAGGATCACAAGTTTGAGAACAGCTTGGGAAAGTTAATGAAGACCCTACCTCAAAAACAAAATATATTATGTAGACTTGCCCCACCATTTACTTCCTATTTGGGGGTTTGTCCCTGCCCTGTCTTCTTTTTTATATTGAAATTTTAGAATATTCATAAAATATGACATTAAAAAATAAATATTTCTTCCTTAAAAAAACCCAAAAAACAAAATATAGCTGGGCATTGGTGGCTCATGCCTATAATCCCTGCTACTCAGAGGCTGAGATCTGAGAATACAGGTTCAAAGCCTGCCTGGGAAGAAAAGTCCATGAGACTCATCTTCAATTAACTACCAAAATCTAGAAGTGAAGTTGTGGTAGAATGCCAGCCTTGAGCCAAAAAAGCTTAGGGATAGTGCCTATGCTCTGAGTTCAAGCCCCAGGACCAGCAAAAACAAAAATCAAAACAAAATACAAACACAAGGTCATGTACCCAGTTCAAGTCTTTGTCTTAGACAAAAAAAAAAAAAAAAAGAAAGAAAGAAAGAAAGGAAGGAAGGAAGGAAGGAAGAAAGAATGAAACCCCACAAGGGCTGGGGGCATAGTTCAACTGGTAGAGCACTTGCCTACCACGTGTGAGGCCCAGCGTTCAGTTGTGAGTACTGTGCTTTTTTTTTTTTAAACAGATCAGTGTCATGGAGTGTATATTCACATGATTGTGCAACCTTTACCACTAACTATCCTCAATATTGTTTCATTGTACCTAATAGAAATTTTGTATGCCTTTTTTTTCTTCCTTTTCTTTTTGGTTTGAGATGGGGACTCAAACTTGGTATCTGACACTTTCACTCACTGGCTAGCACTCTACAACTGAGCCACACCGCCAACCTCTGTTGGCCCTAATAGTACCTCCCCATTCCATTTCACCCACAAGTCAGTGTTAAGCAGTAATTTGGCTTTTCTGTCTCTATGTGTTTGCCTATTGTAGGTGCCTTATTTAAGTGGAATCATAAAAAGTTTGTCCAGTTCTAGTTGGCTTTTTACTTAGAATAATGTTTCAATAATCATCCATCTTTAGCCAGGCACTGGTGGCTTAAGCCTGTAATCCTGGTTACTCAGGAGGGTGAGATCTGAGAATTGCAATTGAAAGCAAGCCCCAGCAGCAAAGTCCATGAGACTCTTAGCTCCAATTAATCGCAGAAAAAGCCAGAAATGGCACTATGGCTCAAGTGGTAGAGTGCTAGTCTTGAGCAAAAGAGCTCAGGGACAATGCCCAGGCCCTGAGTTCAAGCCCCAGGAATAGATCTCCTATTCACTCCTGAAAAAAAAAAATCATCCAGCTTTTAGCGTACATCAGAAAAAGCCATCTTTTTAAGGCTGTACAGTATTTTGTGATAGGTCTTTATCACATTAAAAAAATCCATTGTAGGGCTGGGAAGGTGGCTCAGTGGTAGAGCGCTTTCCGTGCACGCATGAGGCCCTGGGTTCGATTCCTCAGCAACACATAAGCAAAAAGAAAAAAAGCCAGAAGTGGTGCTGTGGCTCAAGTGGTAGAGCGCTAGCCTTGAGCTGAAGAGCTGTGGGACAGGACCCAGGCCCAGAGTTCAGGCCCCATGACCGGACCCCCAAAAAAATAAAATAAAATAAAAATCCAATGTAGCCGGGGGCCAGAGTCTCATGCCTGTAATCCTAGCTACTCAGAAGGCTGAGATCTGAGGATTGTGGTTCAAAGCCAGCCTGTGCAGGAAGGTCTGTGGGACTCTTATCTCCAATAAACCAGCAAAAAAGTGGAAGTAGCACAGTGGATCAAATGGTAGATTGCTTGCCTTGAGCTGAAACACTGAGGGACAGCTCCCAGGCCGAGTTCAAGCCTTAAGACTGACACACACAAAAAAATCCATTATGAAATATAAAGTGTTCCTAGCTTCTGACTACTATGCATAAGCTGCTATGAGCATGGATGTACAACTATCTATTCATCTTTGTTTTCTGTTTTTCCATAGGCTTTTCATTTTGTCTCCACTCCTTTACTCCATTTATCTCTTTCCATATACCACCCGGTATCTTCTTTAAAGGGAAAATAGGTTTGCAAGCTAGGTGTTAGTAGCTCAAACTTGTAATCTTCTCAAGAGGCTGAGATCTTATGATAGAGGTTCGAAGCCAGCTCAGGCAGTAAAATCCATGAGACTTTTTTTTTAACCAGTCCTGCGGGCTTTAACTCAGCCTGGGCACTGTCCCCGAGCTTCTTTTGCTCAAGGATAGCACTCTTATCACTTGAGCCACAGCACCACTACTAGCCTTTTCTGTGTATGTGGTACTGAGGAGTCAAACTCAGGGCTTCATGCAAGCTAGGCAAGCTCTCCACCACTAAGCCCCTGTGAGACTCTTATCTCCAATTAACAACCAAAAAGCTGGAAATGGAGCTGTGGCTCAAGTAGTAGAGTGCTAGCCTTGAGCATAAAAGCTCAGGGCTAGCACCTAGGGCCCGAATTCAAGCCCCAGGACTGGCACAAACATGCATGCACGCATGGCACGCTCTCCTCCCCCCTCCCATACACAAAGAGAAAGAAAATAGGTTTGTAATAGCCAAAAGGTGAAAACCGTGTGGCAATATAGATATTTAAAAGCAAACCACCTATGTTTTAGTAGTACTGCTAGAGATTGAAATGCCTCCTTTACGGGGAGTGAGGTGTCAGGATAATGTGCTTTATTCTTTGCTTACTTTTTGAATGTTTAAAGGCATTGCTCTAGTCCTATCTTCAACTCAGTCTGTTTTACAGCAACACAAAACTTTTTGTAGTCTTGAAACCATACTAGTTCTCTATTGCTGATTTTTCCAGCTTGAGCATTTTTTTCTTTTTGGGAAATCTTCCCAGTATCTATCATTCTGTACATATGTACATAGCCACCCTGTACTAGGTAAACCCCCTCCCATATTTTATTTTATTTTTTGTCAGTTGTGGGGCTTGAACTCTGGGCCTGGGTGTTGTCCCTCAGCATTTCAGCTCAAGGCTAGCGCTATACCACTTGGGCTACAGAGCCACTTCTGAGTGGTTTAATGGAGATCAGAGTCTCACTGACTATCCTGCCCAGGCTGCCTTTGAACTGTGATCCTCAGGTCTCAGCCTCCTTAGTAGCTAGGATTACAGGCATGAGCCACTGGTGCCTGACTATCCCCTCCCTTAATATATGGGTAATATAGGTTTTGTAGAATTGAAATTTATATGCTGTTGAATTCTCTCTTTCAGTGGTACTAGGGTTTGAACTCAGGGCCTTGCACTTGCTGGCTAGGTGCTCTATCACTGGTGCCTTACTCCCCGCCCTTTTTTGCTTAAATTTTTTCGGTATGATTTGCCTACCTATGCCTCCCAGTAATTGGGATTATAGACAGGCACCATCACTCCTAGCTTGTTTATTTATGCCAACTGGAGCTTGAACTCAGGGCCTGGGCACTGGTCCCTGAACTTCTTTTGTTCAAGGCTAAGCACTACTACTTTAGCCACAGTGCGACTTCTGGCTTTTTCTGTTTATATGGTACTGAGGACTCAAACGCAGAACTTCATGCATGCTAGGCAAGCCTCTACCACTGAGCCACATTCCCATCCCTGTTTATTGAGATGGAAGGTGTGGAGAACTTTATGTTAGGGTTAGGCCTGACCCTTGATCCTTTTAATCTGTTTCCCTAGTAGCTAGGATTACAGCCGAGATCTAACCCACCTGGTCCCCTGCTGGGGATTCTTAAAATACACCAAAATTAATTATTTACAATTAAATATTCACAATAATGAAAACACATTACTGGAGACTTGGGGGATTCAAATTCTTCTTAAGTCGCTATAGGTAACCGATCATAAATGTTATACAGAATTGCTCCCAGAAAACACGTTGGCCTCCCCTTTCCACCTACTAAAGTCTCAACGGTTTCCTGCTCTTCCAGGATCAGGTGTGAGAGGGCCTTGAAGTTTAAGGTTCATTAGCTTCATGTAAACTTGTCATCCATCTGGCAGAACATAAGTGGCCCCTGGCAACCAGCTGGGGGCCTAGCACAGGGCTTGGAATGTGTTTGGGACTGGTTAAGTCTGACACGTGGTTTTCACCAGGGTGGGAGGCAGGCTGAGAGAAAGAAAACTGAGGTGAGGTGATTAGGATTGGATTCCTTCCTTTCGCTGGTGAGGGCGCTCCTCGACAGTGGCAAAGATCCGCTTTTAAAGGCCATGTTCAAAGCGGAATTCTCTCCACCCCACCCCCCCCCCCCCCGTCTCTTGTCCCTCCCAAACCATGGCCGGTTCCCCTAACCTCCTAATAACTTATCCCGATGACCTGAGAATGGATCTGGCAGAATTTGAAGATTAAACCGTGTCTCTTTCTTGGGGGGAGTGGGGCGGGGAACTCAACACAAGGGTGAGGGGAGTGGCGGAGACGGCATCACCTTAAGTTTCTCGGCGATTAAACACAGAAGTAGGCCAACAGCGCCCCTTCAGCGCCCTCCCGCTGGCTCTCCGTCTTCTCTTCCGGAAAGGGAGGTGCTTGGTGTGTGAGCGCCGCCGGGAACTGGTGCGCAGGCTCAATCAGGCCGCTTCTCTTTCAGCCATCTTCCACCTTCCCAGGTTTCCGGTGCCAGGACGTGACGCAAGCGCTTGCGTAATGAAGGCGCGCGGGAGATGGGCGGGGGGGGGGGGGGGAAAGAGGGTGGGGAGGAGGCGGGCGGGGGGAGAGGCAGGCTCCGAAAGAAAAAGCTGCTGAGGCGCCGGGATCTCGCGAGAACATTCTGTTCCTGCGCAGTTCTCGCGCGCTGCAGCTCTGGATTCCCGTCGCAACGAGATCTTTCGAGATCTTCTCCGCCCCCGCGGCCGGCGCCTGCTGTGTGGCGGCTGAGCCGGTGCCGGAGAGCCGGCCTGAGGGTGCCCTAGGGTCGCGGCGTTTCCTTCCAAGGACTTACAGGCGGCTCGCGTGTGGACAACCCGCAGGTTTCCCCCGTTCGCTCCGGCCTTTGCAGCTCTCGCGGCCCGTTCTCAGCGCGCCCAGTCAGCCCCGCCGGGGTCCGCGTCCTGTTCTTCAGCGGCCGGACCCGGGCCTGAGCCCGAGTAAATAACCGGCGCCATGTCGGTGGTGGGCATAGACCTGGGTTTCCAGAGTTGCTACGTGGCCGTGGCCCGTGCCGGGGGCATCGAGACGATTGCTAATGAATATAGCGACCGCTGCACGCCGTAAGTGTGGGCCGGGCCGGCCGCGTGCACTGGGGTTGGGGAGGTGGCGGCTCGCTCCGTTCGGCTTGGGGAATGCAGGCCCGGGGAGAGGCGGGGGGGGGGGGTCGGGTCACCTGGTTCTAAACCCAGAACCCAGGTGGTAAGAGATCCGCACCGTCCCCTTCGGGGTACTCCAAGCGGCCCACCCGCCTTTGAGTGCCTGTCGACCCCAGGTGCGGGGCCTTTTCCCGTGGGCCAGAGGAAGATTTCATTTCCTATTTTTTTTGGGGGGGGGGGAGGAACCAATACTCAATTAGCGGAGAGAGGGCATGGATCAGAAATGGAAGGGAGGCAGGCCCTGGATGGAGGATGGACTAGGAGTCTTTTTTTTTTTTTTTTTGGTAATAAAAGGGTGGAGTGTAGGCCCCAAAAGGCATGCTGACCATTTTTGAATACCCATCCTAAGGCTCGGACCCTAACACACAGCAGGTGCTTAATGAGAGTTCTTAACTTGAATGGGTTCTGAGGACTGCGGACTGGCGAGGCCATCTCCAGAGTCCCACGTGAGTGGGGGCGGGGCAGCACCTCGAAGAGGGGGGGCAGGGAGCTGAAGCCTTGGGGTCAGGCTCCGAATACACCCATCCGCTATCTCTAGCCAGGTAGGGTAGCATGGATTGATAAAAGACAGAGATTTAATAAAATGGACACTTGGTAGTTAGTTGTTTTGTTTTTTGTTTTTTTTTTTTTTTTGAGGCAGAAGCTATGTAGCTTAGGCTGGCCTCGTTCTTCCTAGTGATCCTCCTGCCTCAGCCTCTGAGTTTTTTTTTCCCCTCCCCCCAACCCCCTTCCCTGGTGTTGCTGGAGATGAGTATTGGGTCTTGTGTAGGCTTAGGCGAGCGCTGTAACACAAAAGTTGCAGCTCCAGACCTTTTAATGCTATCCTTGTCGACACTTCTCGGCTTTCCCTCACCTCATTTCATGATTTTTAGCTGTGTTGGGGTATTCTCTGCCCAATCTGTGCGAACTATCCCTTAGTAGTGTTGCATTTTGAAGATAATACGGGGGGGGGGGGAGTGGGAGGTGGTTGGTCAAGATTATTAGAGTCAAGGGCTTAGTTTGACTTATACAATTTAGCAGTGGTGATGGTACCGGTACAGACAGAGCTCCAAAAATGGTGACTCACTCAGGTCTTGCCTTCATTAGGGTAAAAAGCATGTCTTTGAGTACATGTAGATAATGTTGTCTGTGCTGCTTTTTTTCTTTTCTTTTTTTCTCCTCCTCAAAGGCCAGGTAACTTTGTAGCCTAGAGTACCCTTGAACTTTGAATCATCCTGCCTGTCTTCCAAGTGTGGGGATTACAGGCCTCTGCCACTCCTTCCCCTGAACCATGTAGATAATTTATAATCTGTTGCCTTCTATTTAGAAACAATTCGGTAAGAAACTCCCATGATACTTATTTCCAGGTTCTCAAATGTGGCTTTTCAAGGTTCTAAATCCTGAGCCAGAGGCCCATCCTTTCATCCTGAGTTTTTTTTCCTTTTTTGCACCAGTCATGGGGCTTGACACTCAGGGCCTGAGGTATTGGTCCATGAGCTTTTGTGCTCAAGGATAGTGCTCTGCTCCACTGTGGGCTTTTTCCCGGTTAATTGGAGGTTTGAATCACAAGAATCTCAGAAGTATCTGCCTGGGCTGTTTTTTTTTTTTTTTTTTTTTTTTTTGGTCGGTTGTGGGGTTTGAACTCTGGTCTTGGGCGCTGTCCCTTAGCTCTTCAGCTCAAGGCTAGTGCTCTACCACTTGAGCTACAGCGCCACTTCCGGTTTTCTGGTGGTTTATTGGAGATAGGAGTCTCACAGTCTCTCCTGCCCGGGCTGGCTTTGAACCACGATCCTCAGATCTCAGCCTCCTGAGTAGCTAGGATTACAGGCGTGAGCCACCAGCGCCCAGCTTTGCCTGGGCTGTTTTTAAACTCTCAACTTTGTGAGTGGTTAGGATTCCATGTGTAAGCCAACAGTACTAAGTTCACCCTTAATTTTTTATCTTATCCTGGCAGGTTTCTAGCTGAACTAGATTGTTCTATATATCACTTTTTTTTATTACTTAAAAGATTCATTGTCTTTCCTCTTGTCAGATTTTATCCACACCCCCTTTGGCCTGCTCTTGGTGTTTCACCTGAAGTCTCATCCTTGAACTCTCAAGTTGATGTTTGATTCAGTCTTTGACCTGAGTTTGTTTTATAGTTTTCTTAACACTTCATTGAAGTACACTGTACTTCACCTATTTGGTCACCTATTTGAAGTGTACAGCTTGATAGGCTTTAGTGTAATCACACACTACAACCATCCCCACAATTTTAGGACATTTCACCCTCAAAAACTCAGTTAAGCTCTTTTCCACCTTATTTATAGTGTGTGTATGTCTGTGTCTGTATATGTATGTTATGTATGTGTGTGTTAGTCCTGGTTCTTGAACTAAGGTCTGGGCACTGTCCTTGAGTTTTGCTACACTGGAGCAGCAGCTCCACTTCTCTTTGGTGGTTAAAAGATAAGAGTCTCGTCCGGTGTCAGTGGCTCATGCTTGGAATTCTAGCTAAGGAGGCTGAGATCTGAGGATCATGGTTCAAAGTCAGTCCGGACATGAAAGTCAACAGAAAAGTGGAAGTGGCGCTGTGGCACTAGCGTTGAGCTGAAGAGCTGAGGGACAGCATCCAGGCCCAGAGTTCAAGCCCCATGACATACCAAAAAAAAAAGTCTCACATACTTTTCCTACGTGGGCAGGTTTTGAACTTCATTCCTCCAATCTCAGCCTCTTGTGTAGCTAGGATTACAGGCTGGATCGACAAGCGCCTAGCCCTTATTTATAACAATGGGTATTCCAATTTGTTTTTCCGGAGAAGTGTATTGTGTTCTGCTTCTAAAAAAGTATTAAAGATTTTTTTTTTTTGCTGCCATTTAACGGATAAAGGGTCTTACATAGAGCTAAAACAAAGGACCAAAACTTGAAAACAAATAACCCAGTTAATAAATGGGCAAGAGAATTAGATACAGTTCTCTGAAGAAGAAACTAGATGCAAGAAGTGTTCAGCATCCTTAACTGTATAGGAAATGTAAGTCAAAACTGCTAATCTAGGCAGTGGTGGCTCATGCCTGTAATTCTAACTACTCAGGAGACCAAGGTCTTAGAGGCTCTGTCCAATTGATTAGCGAAAAGACTGGATTGGAGGTGAAGTTTAAGTGGTAAAATGCCAGCCTTGAGTGAGAGGATCTGCTTCAAGCTCCAGTACTCAAAAATAAAAGTTAAGATTCCGTCTCACCTCAGTCAGAATGATTATCACTAAGAAAACAGCTGCTTGATGAGATGTAAACTAGTGTAAGTACTATAGAAACCAATATGGTGGTTTCTCAAAAAAATTAAAATCTGCCTTTATGACTGTGGCATATCACATTTGGGACATATAGCTGAAGGAGTGCATATTAATGTACATTAAAGATACCTGCAGGCCTATTTATTGCGGCTTTGTTCACAGTAGCCAAACAGTTTAATTACCCAGGTGCCCAAGAACTGATGAGTGGATAAAGAAAAATAGAAGATATCTGGGGGGGGGGCGGAGGGAGAGAGAGAGAGAGAATTTACTCAACTATAAAGACAAATGAAGGGTCTGAGAAGGTGGCTCAGTGGTAGAGTGCTTGCCTTGCATGCATGAGGCCCTGGGTTCGATTCCTCAGCACCACATAAGCAGAAAAAGTCGGAAGTGGGACTGAGGCTCAAGTGGTAGAGCGCTAGCCTTGAGCTGAAGAGCTGAGGGACAGCGCCCAGGCCTAGAGTTCAGGCCCCACGACCAGGGGGGGAAAAAAAAGACAAATGAAATGTCATTTGGATGGAACCAGGAGATCCTATTGAGCAGGATAAGCCAAGCTCAAAACCCAAATATACTCATTTGCAGATTCTAGACTTTAAAGATATAGAGAACATAAAAATATAACTTGAATTGACTGAGACATGGGGTGGGGCAGGTGTTGGGGAGAGAATGATGGAGGGTAACTATCAAAATACAGTGTTGACAGGTACCAGTGGCTCACAAGTATAATCCTAGATACTCAGGAGGCTGAGATTTGAGGGTTGCAGTTCAAAGCCAGCCTGGCCAATAATTCTGTGAGACTCTTATCTCCAATTACCCGCCAGAAAACTGGAAGTAGCCTTGAGCTGAGGAGCTGAGGAACAGTGCCCAGGCCCAGAGTTCAAGCTCCATGACCAACATAAATAAATAAAAATACAGTTTTTTTTTTGTTTTTTGGGTTCGGTCGTGGGGCCTGAACTCGGGGCCTGGGCGCTGCCCCTCAGCTCTTCAGCTCAAGGCTAGTGCTCTACAACTTGAGCCACAGTGCCACTTCCAGCTTTTTTCTTTTTTTGCTTATGTGGTGCTGAGGAATCGAACCTAGGGCCTCAGGCATGCAAGGCAAGCACTCTACCACTGAGCCATCTTCCCAGCCCCATCCCTGAGATTCTTTTGCACAAGACTAGCATTCTACAACTTGAGCCATAGCCATACCACTTCCGGCTTTTTCTGTTTATTATACTGAGGAATAGAATCCAGGGCCTCATACATGGTAGGCAAGCACTCTACCAATAAGCCACACTTCTAGTCTTACATAGTGGTGTTTTTTTTTTTTTTTGTCGGTCATGGGTCCTGAACTCTGTTGCTGGAACAAGAAGCCATCCTGGAAAGGTCATGCTCAATGTTGCTTCTTTTTTTTTTTTTTTTTTTTTACTCTGGGCTTGGGCACTGTCCCTGTGCTCTTCAGCTCAAGGTGAGTGCTCTACCACTTGAGCCACAGCGCCACTTCATTTTCTAGTGGCTTATTGGAGATAAGAGTCTCACGGACTTTTCTTGCCCAGGCTGGCTTTGAACTATGATCCTCAGATCTCAGCCTCCTGAGTAGCTAGGATTACAGGCGTGAGCTACCAACGTCCAGCTCTACATAGTGTTTTTATGAAGATATGAAAACTGTTGATCAATAGGGTATTGGGGATTGGGAAAAGGCAATGCTTGAGCTTTGTCTGACTTTATTATATATGCATGAATAAATTACCATGTTGATTCAATTGTACTGAGGAAAAAATAATAAAATATTCAAGATTAGCTAGGTGCTGGTGACTCAAGCCTGTAATTCTAGCTACTTAGGAGAGTGAGATCTGAGGGTCTCAGTTCCAAGCTACCCTGGCCAGGAAAGTCCATGAGACACTCATCTCCAATTAACTAGGAAAAAGCTGGAAGTGGAGCTGTGGTTCAACTGGTAGAGTGCTAGCTTTGAACAACAAACACCCAGTCTCTGAATTCAAGCCCCTAGAGTGGAACACACATTTTTTTTTCCAAGATGGTTACTAAACATTTTAGCACCGATTTCCTATTTGATCTTGTTTCTTTGGGTCTAAGTTTCTTTTCTATAAAAATAGTATAATTCCTGAGGAATTAAAGAAAGCCTGAACACAGTTCCTTGCTCTTTACCTGCCTAGAATTGGCCATGCTTTACTTCCAAAGGGGGCAGGACATATAAAGAGAATCCTAAGGATTGGATAGAACCATGTTCCTATCCATCCTTTTAGATTATATTTTCATGTACAATAGTTTTACAGTGAGTTCCATTTGAAACTGAAGAAGTTGATTTCATATAAAAGAAGCTAGTCTTCTCATGGCAGTTAAATTTGCCTTAAAGACTAATAAGTGGTTTACCACATACTCTATAATTGTGATAAAAATACTATAAATTAATTACCTTCATGTTCCCCATAAATATGCAGGAATGCCATAAATTTAACTAAGTTCTTAACTAGATCTGGTAAAAGAAAAAAAAAGGGAGGGCAGAGAAGGTGGCTCAGTGAGTGGTAAAGTGCTTGCCTTGCATGCATGAGGCCCTGGGTTTGATTCCTCAGCACCACTTCCGGCAGAAAAAGCCAGAAGTGGCACTGTGGCTCAAGTGGTAGAGCGCTAGCCTTGAGCTGGAGAGCTGAGGGAATAGTGCCCAGGCCCAGAGTTCAAGCCTCACGACTGACCAAAAAAAAAAAAAAGGAAAATTTGGTTTTTGTGGAAGAATAGATTTGGATTTGGGTATGTGTGTGTGTTCTGGGGCTTGAATTCAGGATCTGGGTGATATCCCTGTGAGCTTTTGTGCTTCAACTAGCTGGCATTCTACCACTTTAGCCAAAGCTCCACTTCCAACTTTTTGCTGGTTAACTGTGGGATAAGAGTCTCATGGAGCCAGGCCTCAGTGGCTCAGGCCTATAATCCTAGCTACTCAGGAGGCTGAAATCTGAGGATTGGGATTCAGAGTCAGCCCGGAGAGGAAAGTCCGTGAGAGTCCTATCTCCAATAAAGCACCAGAAAACCAGAAGTGGTGTTGTGGCTCAAGTGGTAGAGCACTAGCCTTGAGCTGAAGAGCTGACAGTTCCCAGAGTTCAAGCCCCATGACCAACCCCCCCTCCAAAAAAAAAATCTCATGGACTTTTCTTCCCAGGCTGTGTTCAAATAAGATCTTTAGAGCTCAGCCTTTGAGCATCTAGAATTATAGGAGTAAGCAACTGGTAACCTGGCTGGATCTTGTTTTTATGCAGATTCTGATGTAGGTTTGCTTAAATATGAGAGTAGAAAGGAGATGCAGGTTGACTGGTGTCTATACCACAGGTCAAATTGTGCATGTAACATCTGGATTTAGTGGAGTCTTACCCAGAAGAGGTCCTTGCCTTTCCACCAAATCTAGGTTTTATTTTAGCTGATGTTGAATGCCAGCAGTATGGAGGTACATAGAACATAGCAAATGGAAATAGCCAGATGCTAAATGAAAGTACATTTATTACTAGTTAAAAAAAAACAAACTGGAGCCAGATGCTCTTGGCACATGACTGTAATCCTAGCTACTCAGGAGGCTCAGATCTTTGGATCGTGGTTCAAAGCCAGCCTGTACAGGAAATTCCATGAGACTTATCTCCAGTAAACCACCAGAAAACCAGAAGTGGTGCTGCGGCTCAAGTGGTAGAACGCTCTCCTTGAGCTGAAGAGCTCAGGGACAGTGCCTAGGCCCAGAGTTCAAGCCCCAAAACTGACAGGAAAAAAAAGTAGAAAAGTGCAGGATATGATAAGAGTGTAAGAGGAAACTTGATAAAAGCTGAATCTGGAGTGGACAGTTGGAATGTGCTCTGAAATAAGTGCCTCTCAAGACCTGCAAGATGAGTAGTTACCATGAAGTCATTGTCACAGTGGGTCTGAGAAAGCATTGTTCCTGGCTGGAGAGAACTCAGGGGGGAAACCTGAAGCCAGACAAGCTTGACATACTTGACAGGTTGAGATTGTGGCTCCTCGTGGACCACTTAAGGAAATGGTGAGATGAGTTTGAGCAGGTGTGCAGGGCACAGTAGATAATAGCAGGGTTTTGTAAATCATGTTGTCTTTTTTTTTCTGGGGCTTGACCTCAGGGCCTCTCACTTTGTTTTCTTCACTCAAGAATGGAGCTCAAGGGCTGGGAAGGTAGCTCAGTGGTAGTGTTTGCCTTGTATGCTTGAGGCCCTGGGTTCATTCCCTCAGCATCTCATGAGCAGAAAAAGCAGGAAGTGGCGCTGTGATTCAAGTGGTAGAGTGCTAGCCTTGAACTAAAGAACTGAGGGACAGCGCCTGGGCCCAGAGTTGAGGCCCCATGACCAACAAAAAAAGAACGGAGCTCAAACCATTGGAGCTACAACTCCGTTTTTGTTTTTTTTTTTTTGGGTGGATAATGGGAGATGGAGTCTCACAGACCTCTCTGCTTGGACTGGCTTTAAACCTTGACCTTTAAGTCTCATACTCTTGAGTAGCTAGATTAAAGGCATGAGCTACTGGCATCAGACTGAAGTGTTTTTATACATTGTATAGGGGTGTGTTTGTGTTTGTGTTTGCGTTGTTTCCCAGTCCTGGGGCTTGAACTCGGGCCCAGGCACTGTCCCTGAGCTCACTCCCTTTGCTCAAGGCTAGCATCTTCCACTTTGAGCCACAGCACTACTACTGACTTTTTGTTTATGTGATACTAAGGAATTAAACCCAGGGCTTGATGCATGCTAGGCAAGCACTCTTACCACTAAGCCACATTCCCAGCCCCCATTCTCAGCCCCCATTGTATAGTTTTAATAGAACAGCAAGAAGCTACCTTTCAGATTCTACAGCTCTGTGTTTTAACAATATGCAAAACTTAATTAACTAAGGGTTTGCTGTATTTTATTTAGAAACTGCAAATCTGAAAAGTGAGTGTTTGATATTAACTTTTGGTACTTTATAATTCAGGGCGGAGGCAGTAACCAAAGACTCTTGATTAAGTCAGGATCCATTTCCATGTTAGTTTTGTCTATAGCTCTTAACTTGGGAGTTGCTGTTGTGTGTTCTCTAAAATACTTTATTTTCTAGAAAATGAATTAGAGCAACAGTGTATAATGAATAGCTTTTTCTACACACATAAACTACTTTTTAAGTCTATGCAACTGCAGTTATTCATAACCTATAGGAATGTCTATGAATATTTGGTCAGTAACATCTCTGACCCAGCAAAGGGAGAGCAATACTGTTCCCTGGCTGAAAATACTTTTTTTTGACTTAAAGTTTAGAACAGAAGGTTTTTGAATGTAAAATTAATTTATTTCCTGTAGTGTCAGTTTGCAGTTTGAAATGGAAGCAAAGTGTGTGAGCACTCCTGAGGATTGTACAGCATTAACATGTGTAGAATAGAAAAGATCCCTCTTGTCTAGAGGCGTAACTGATCAAGGAGGAAATAATAGTAAATACAGTACCAAAAGTACATTATGGAAAAGATTACAGAGTACAAAGTTAAAATAATGTTCAGAGACCTATGGAGAAGTATGTCAGTGGGGGCTGGAGTGATCAGGAAAGGCACACTACGTAGAACTTGAAAATAAGATGAGACTATGTGAACAGAAGAAGGATTGCACTAGTCTAAATGAGTTCTAGAAGAAGTACGGGTGAATATAACAGGGTTGGTAGGAGTCTTTTGGTCTTGATAACAAATCCTGGACTTTAATTATTTACTAGCTGTTTATAACCTGAGTTGGTTCTTCCTGTATAAAATTGGGTCAGCTAGAGTTCTTACAGTATTTGGGTGTATCAAGTATAGAACACTTAGCACACTACTTGGCATATGAAAGCTCTGTAATGAAATCTGTGAGACAAGGGAGCTTGACCTACTTGGATGAAAGGTGTGCATGCAGACTGTGTGAAAATTTTGGAAAGTTCCTGGGAAGGAGTAATTGACAATTAAAAAAAATACGCTCACACTTGTTCATGTCAAAAATCTGAGAGTAGCTGGGTGCAAGTGGTTCACATCTGCAATCCCAGCTGCTCAGGGGGATGAGATCTGAGGACTGTGCCAACCCAGGCACAAAACTTCTTGAGATTCTTTGTTTTTTTTTGTGTGTATGTGTGTCTGGTCGTGGGGCTTGGACTCTGGGCCTGGGCGCTGTCCCTCAACTCTTCAGCTCAAGGCTAGTGCTCTACCACTTGAGCTACAGCGCCACTTCCAGCTTTTTTCTTTTTGCTTATGTGGCAAGCACTCTACTACTGAGGCACCTTCCCAGCCCCCCTTGAGATTCTTTATATCTAATAAACTACCAAAAAGCTGGGAATGGAGCTGTGGCCCAAGTAGTAGAGCAAAAGCCTTGAGAAAAAAAAAGCTTAGGGACAGTGCCCAGGCCCTGAAGTCCTAGGGCTGCTCCCACCTACCTGCCCCACAAACCTAGAGTATTTTGAGAAGTATATTTGCATGGAGTATTTCAATTTAGGTATTTCAGTTCTCTTGTTTTAGAATTTACTGGGCATATTAAGATTGAAGAGGAATATTTACTTAAATGCCAATAGTAGCCACTTACAGTGTGGAGGGACAGTGTAATTTCAGGTATTCTTTAAATTGTATTTTTTTTCTTATATTGAACTTGTATCAGACTACAATTTAGTACTAGTTCTAACATTTAACTTAATCTTTTTGGACTTCTCAGTGAAATATTAGGATTATTTTTTAAACATGAATTTTTAGTTTCAAAACAATTTAGTGTTTTACCTATTGACTTAATTCAACAAATTAATCCTTCCTATTTTCCAGTTGTCTTTTTTTTCAGTCCTGAAGATTGAATCCAGAGTTACATGCTTGCTAGACAAGTGCCCTTAATACCTGAGCAATACAGTGAAATCATTATTTTGTTTTTGAGTTTCCCTAACTTTACCCCTGCCTGGCTTCAAACTGCCGGGCTTCAAATTTGTGGTCCTGCTTGCCTCTATGTCCTAGTACGTAAGATTACAAGCATGCTTCATAGTTGTTGTTGTTTTGTTTGTTTTTTGTTTTTTTATGCCTGTCCTAGGGCTTGAACTCAGGTTATGGGCACTGTCCCTGAGCTTTTTTGCTCAAGGCTAGTGCTTTGCCACTTGGGCCACTTCTGGCTTTTTTGATGGTTAATTGGAGATAAGAGTCTTATGGACTTTTTCTGCCTGAATTGGCTTTCAACTGCAATCCTCAGACCTCAGCCTCCTGAATAGCTAGGATTACTGGAGTGAGCCACTGGCAGCTGGCCTTTTTTTGAGACTGGGTCTAACTATATAACTCAGGCTGTCCTGGAACTTGTTTTGTAGCCTCCAACTTAACTCCAGCCTGTGTTCCTCCTGCCTCATAGTCTCCCAAGAATTATAGGTATTGCCACCATACCTCAAAGTGTATATCTTTTTTTCATTAATTATTGGGACTTGAATCTAGGGCTTTGGACATGCTAGCCAGACATTCTGCTACTGAGCTGTGTGTGTGTGTGTGTGTGTGTGTGTGTGTGTGTGTGTGTGTGTGTGTGTGTGTGTGTGTGTGTGTGTGTGTGTGTGTGTGTGTGTGTGTGTGTGTGTGTGTGTGTGTACATGTGTGTACACATTTGAACTCAGGTCTTGGGCACTGTTCCTTAGCCTTTTTGCTTAAGGCTGGCACTCTGCTTCTTGAACATACCTCCACTTCTGGTTTTTTTGCTAGTTAATATGAGATAAGAGTCTCACAGTTTCCTGCTCAAACTGGCTTTGAATCATGATCGTTATCACATCTCAACCTTCTGAGTAGCTAGGATTATAGGTCAGAACCACCAATGGCTAGCCATGGGCCATCTTAAAAACAATAGCACCTAATTGGTATCAGGCACTTGTAATCCTAACTACTCAGGAGAGTGAGACCTAAGGATCACGGTTCAAAACTAGCCTGGGCAGGAAAGTCTGTAACACTCTTATCCCCAATTAACCACCAGAAAGACAGAAGTGGCACTAAGGCTTAAAGTGGCAGAGTGCTGTCCTTGAGCGAAAAAGTTCAGGAACAGTACCTAATTCAATGACCAAAAACAAAACAAATCAACAACTAATTGATTGATGGGTAAGTATTGTTTTATAGTGGGATTTTGAATGTTAATCTTAAAGAATTAGGATGGTAGACCTGGCTTGTCCACTTCGTGGTATTCTAGGCAATTTCTGTCACATTAGACTTATGCTTATTTTTAGACTATAAAGTCTATTTTTTGTTGTTGTGGTTGGTTGTGGGGCTTGAATTCAGGGCCTAGGTCTTGTCCCTGAGTTCTTTTTGCTCAAGGCTAGCACTCTACCACTTTGGGCCACAGCGCCACTTTTTTTGGTGGTTAATTGGAGATAAGATTCTCACACTTAGCCGGGCGCTGGTGGCTCACGCCTGTAATCCTAGCTACTCAGGAGGCTGAGATCTGAGGATCGCGGTTCAAAGCCAGCCTGGGGAGGAGAGACCGTGAGACTCCTATCTCCAATAAACCACCAGAAAACCGGAAGTGGCGCTGTAGCTCAAGTGGTAGAGCACTCGCCTTGAGCTGAAGAGCTGAGGGACAGCGCCCAGGCCCAGAGTTCTAGCCCCACGACCGACAAAAAAAAAAAAAAAAAAAAAAAAAGATTCTCACACTTTCCTGCCCAGGCTGGCTTTGAACCATGATCCTCAGATCTCAGCCTCCTGAGAGGCTAAGATTACAGACATGAGCCACCAGTGCCTGGCTGATAGGACTCATTCTAAGATAGCCCATTCCATGAACAGTTTAACTCAATAGAAAGGTCAAAATCATAGTCATATTGTGTACCATTAAAATGTAGTTTTTAGAAAATTAATAAATCTTGCCTGCAGTGTTTTTTTTCTACAGTGGTTTTGAATGTAATATTAAAATGAAAGTTGATTCTTAAATTTATGCTTTATCTTCTAGGGCTTGCATTTCTTTTGGTCCTAAGAATCGGTCTATTGGAGCAGCAGCTAAGAGCCAGGTAGAGTTTTGATTTTTTTTTTTTTTCCCTAAATTGACTTATTTCTCTGGTTCCTCTGTTCTTTATCAGCTTTGTGTAGTACTGGTAGACCTTACGTGTAAGCTGACAGAGACAGACCTGAACCATGTTTTCATGGAGTGAGAAGTAAAGAGCTTTCAACTAGCAACAGCAGTACAATATGTTTAATGAAAACTTCTGGTATTTTTTCCACTCTGTTTCTTTGGGAATGGGGAAAAGACATAGTCTCACAGTATAGCCCAGATCCTTTTACCTCAGTAGTAAGAGTGGGATCCAGAGTGTTGGGATTATAGACTAAGTATTAATCGCAACAAGCCAAAGATCAAAACAAAGCAAGGTCAGGCAAAGAAAAGCTGCTTTGATCTTGATATTTGAAATGTTCCCTGATGTCTGTTTTGTTGGGCCTTTCATCTTATTCTTAAGTTCATTACTGATCTTTGTTATTCAAGTTTTTTGAAGGATATTTAGGGACTTGTCATTAGTTTTCTTTGCAAACCAAGAACTTGAGGTATGTGCTGGTTTTTGAGTAAGTATGGCAAGAATTTTGTTCAACCAAATATCGAAGGTGGGGCTGGGAAGATGGCTCAGTGGTAGAGCGCTTGCCTTGCATGCCTGAGGCCCTGGGTTCGATTCCTCAGCACCACATAAGCAAAAAGAAAAAAGCCGGAGGTGGCACTGTGGCTCAAGTGGTAGAGCGCTAGCCTTGAGCTGAAGAGCTGAGGGACAGCGCCCAGGCCCAGAGTTCAGGCCCCACGACCGGACCCAAAAAAAAAAAAAAAAAACAAAAAAATATCGAAGGTGTCCATAAAATTAAAGAGTTATATATTTTACCTTGTGGTTCAGACTGGTAGAACTTGTCTTGGGACCAGGTAAAACCTAATCTATGGAAAAGGTGCTCAGTCAGTTTTTTTTATTTTTTGTTGGTTGTGGGGCTTGGACTTTGGGCCTGAGCTCTTCAGCTCAAGGTGAGCACTCTCCCACTTGAGCCACAGCGCCACTTCTGTTTTTTTGTAGTTCACTGGAAATTAGAGTTTCACAGACTTTCCTGCCTGGGCTAGCTTTGAACCGTGATCCTCAGATCTCAGCCTTCTGAGTAGCTAGGATTACAGGAGTGACCCCCCAGCATCTAGCTTGATCAGTTGTTTTTTCATTTAATTGGGTATTTTATTTTTCTTTGTTGTTAATTGGTATTGAGTATTGAACTCAGGGTTTCATTGTGTTAGGCTGTCATTTGAGCTACACCTCTAACTCTTTGGTGGTTGTTGTTGCTGTTTATCCACTGTGGCTTGAACTCAGGGCTTTTCACTTTTGCTTGGCTTTTTTACTCAAGGAGGGTACTCTGCCACTTGAGCCACACCTCCATTTCCAGCTTTCAATCTCATGGACTTTTCTGTTTAGGTTAGTTTTAAACCTCAATCCTCAGATTTTAAGTCTTCTGATCAGCTAGGATTATAGGCCTGAGCTACTGGCACTGATCTTTAACTTTAATTTCTGAATTGATGAACTTGTTTCTAGAACGTTTGAGCCATAAACTAGGCAATACTTGAAAGCTCATAGTCATTCATATGTGTTAGAAATTTAAGAACAGACTCTCCCTCTCCCCCCAGTGGGCTTGAACTCAGCCTGGGTCCTGTCCCTGAGCTCTTTTGCTCTAGGCTAGCACTCTTACTCCTTTGAGCCACAAAACCACTTCCAGTTTTTGTGGGGTTAATTAGAGAAGTAACTGAACCCTGTAAAAAATGCTTTTTACTTTAAAGTTGTTAAAAATTTTTTTTAAAAGTCTTTTATTCTGATATTCTTTCCCTTAGGTAATTTCCAATGCAAAGAACACAGTCCAAGGATTTAAAAGATTCCATGGGCGAGCATTCTCTGATCCTTTTGTGGAAGCAGAAAAATCAAACCTTGCATATGATATTGTGCAATTGTCCACTGGATTAACGGGTATAAAGGTGAGATTCTCAAGATAATGTCTTATGATTAAACAGCAGTATTTACTAGCAGTAAAGGTATACAGCAGTGTCTTTATGATACAAACTGTAAATACTAAACAGAAAAACTTCTGCTTGTAAAGACTAGATTTTGCTTTTTGGTATTGGAGTTTTAACTCAGGGCTTAGGGGCTTGCACTTGTTAGCATGTACTTCTTGAACCCTTTTTTGCTTTGGTTTATTTTTCAGATAGCCTTGGACCATTATCCTCCTAACAGATGATAGGAGTAGGCTACCAGGCCCAGCTTGGTTTTTGAGATGGAGTCTTGATAACTGTTCCACTGGGCCTGTATAAAAATAAGCAAGGTCCTTGTATCTCCACCTTTAAAAAATTGTGTGTGTGTGTGTGTGTATATATATATATGTATATATATGTATATATATGTGTGTATATATATATATATATATATATATATGTATATGTATGTGCTTTTATACACACATATAAAATCTTTTTTTTTTTTTTTTTTTGGTCGGTCGTGGGCTTGAACTCGGCCTGGGCGCTGTCCCTCAGCTCTTCACCTCAAGGCGAGTGCTCTACCACTTGAGCTACAGCGCCACTTCCAGTTTTCTGGTGGTTTATTGGAGATAGGAGTCTCATGGTCTCTCCTGCCCGGGCTGGCTTTGAACTGTGATCCTCAGATCTCAGCCTCCTGAGTAGCTAGGATTACAGTCGTGAGCCACCAGCGCCCGGCTATACACACATATAAAAGCTTTAGGTCATTATACAAAGTAGTTGCCATTCGACAGAGCAGTTTATGGACAGTGCATCCTGATCAATGTCACCCCTTTCAACATTCTCATCCATTCCTCCCAACCTACCTGTTTTCTTAAGTAGGATGTGCATTGAATTTTGTTGTTGTTGTTGTTGGTTGTGGGGCTTGAACTGAAGGCCTGGACACTGCCCCTCAGCCTCTTTGTGCTCAAGGCTAGTGCTGTACCACTTGAGCCACAGGGCCACTCCTGGCTTTTTCTGTGTATGTGGTGCTGAGGAATTGAACCCAGGGCCTCATGCATGCAAGACAAGCATTCTACCACTGAGCTACCTTCCCAGCCTCCACTTCTGGTTTTTGAGTCTCGGGGATTTTTCTGCCCAGGCTGGCTTCGAATTGTGATCCTCAGGTCTCTGTCTCTTTAGTAGTTAGGATTACAGGTGTGAGCCACTGGTTTCCAGCTTGAATTTTTGACTGCATTCTCCACTTCACCTTTTGAGTAGATGGTATTACAGGATTGTACCACTATGCTTGACCACCTAGCATGATATGGATGGTGTGTGGGAGCTATTGGTGGTGCTGCTATATGCATTGTAGCCTAGAGTGTGAGGGTTTGAAGTTGACATTGCTGTTGGTGGGGCAGCCACTTTTCTAGTATGTTTAGGGAATGACTGGCAGAGCAAGTGTAAAGAATCCTGACTTTCAAGTCATGAGCCAGGTAAGGTTATGTTTTTGGTGATGGGTAGATTGGAAAGAGGTTTGTTCTTTTGGGGAAGAGTGAATTTTGTCTTTAATGTTGAGACATCTTGAGAAATCCCACTGTGAAGAAATAGCGAACTGATCACACAAAAGGGGTGAGAGACTAGAAGGTAGGTAGGATAAGACACAACTGCCTGTTTTATTCAGAGATAATAAAAGTAATTCAGAAGCGTATGTGAACTTTTTAGGCCAGGTGAGTTTATAGAGGGATTTGGTATTTGAAACATCCCACTTTTAGATGTAACCATAAGAACAGTCTTAAAAAACAGCAGATATTAATGAAATACAAGAACAAATCAAGGTACTAGTGACTATATAGCTGAGAAGTTATTTGAATTTAGAAAGGAAAAATTCTGTAACTTAAAAAGTGATCACAAGTTTACTTAAGGTACAGTTGGCATAAGGGATGAAGCTTGAGTGCACAAGAGAGAGGTGAAGAGGTGCTAAATAAGAAATAGAATGGATGTTTGCAGATGAAGTCAGCACAGCAGGAAGCAAAGTGAGACTGGGAGGAGTATCTGGGGAAGCAGTAGGTACTAGTACAAAGGGAAGGAACTGACTAAGAATTAAGCAAATAGGGGTTGGGAAGGTGGCTCAGTGGTAGAGCGCCTGCCTTGCATGCATGAGGCCCTGGGTTCGATTCTCAGCACCACATAAGCAAAAAGAAAAAAGCCAGGAGTGGCACTGTGGCTCAAGTGGTAGAGCGCTAGCCTTGAGCTGAGGAGTTGAGGGACAGCGCCCAGGCCCAGAGTTCAGGCCCCATGACCGGACCAAAAAAAAAAAAAAAAAAAGAATTAAGCAGGTAGAATGGGTACAGTTTAAAAGTTGCAGTGAAAGCAGCATCTTCAGCCTCCCAAACTTTAGTATGAAATGTAATATATTGTTAAATGCTAAGCTATGATCAGTTATTATTGACTGGAGTGAGGAGAAGGTGCACTCTTTCTGAGTTGGGGTAGTTGCTAAAAGAAGACAGCAACATTTTCTTTGCTGGGTGGCATTTCTGGAATAAGGCATGTGGGATGGATTATTTTAGGCACTCTTTCATCATTTAACATTTATAACTCTTACCAAGGTTTCAGACTTTCATCCGGGTCAACAAGTATTTATTGTGACCATCTAAGTGGTATTATGGTAAGTTAGACAAAAATACTGCTTAGATTAGATTAGATTTTATTGGGAGGTGAATAATATAGTAAACACAGTAAGTCAGACACATGTCAGATGTAAAATAGGGTGGAGTGGTTCATAGTTATACTAGTTTGCTTCTGTGTAGGTAGCTGTCTTAGTTTTGTTTTACTTTGCATCTTCCATCTCTTGAGTATTATGATTAGAAAGCTTGTTAAAAAGCCAAAAGTAACCTTCAAGTAAATATTGCTTACAAATAGCTTTATTCAGTTCCCTTTTACAATCTTACACTGATGATTTGCAAGGCATTGTTTACTTTAGGTATTAGGATTAGGTCATGACAAAGTACCATAAGTCTGGATTCTTTTTACTTGTATTTTTGCAGGTTACTTATATGGAAGAGGAGCGAAGTTTTACCACTGAGCAAGTGACGGCCATGCTTTTGTCCAAACTGAAGGAGACAGCAGAAAGTGTTCTTAAGAAGCCTGTTGTGGATTGTGTTGTTTCGGTGAGTTTGGTCACTACATGGCTACAGAAGCAAAGAAAGAAATGTGTTAATTGCGAGTAAAATTGTTTTTATCTCAGGCTATAATAGTTATTTTAAGACTTTTCCGAGCCAGGTACTGCTGGCTCATGCTTGTAATTCTAGTCTGAGATCTGCCAGTGATGCTTCAAAGCCAGGCTAAACAGAATAATCTGCGAGACTGAAGTAACCATCAGAAAGCTGGAAGTAGCTGAGTGAGGTTTAAAGCCAGCCTGGGCAGGAAAGTCCATGAGACTTAATCCCCAGTTAACTGCCAAAAAGCTGGAAGTGAAGCTGTGGTTGTGTGGTGGGGTGCTAGTCTTGAGCAAAAAAGCTTTGGGATAGCACCAGGCCCTGAGTTCAAGCCAGCATGGGAAAGAGAGTCCATGAGACTCCTAGCACCCAGGCACTAGGTTCAAGCCCCAGGACTGGCACATATATACAAAATAGCTGGAGATGTAGGTGTAGCTAAAGAGGTACAGTGTCAGCTGTGTGAAAAAGCCAAATTAGAGCATGAGACTCAAGTTCAACCTGCAGTACCAGTACCTCCCCCCCAAATTCTCCAAAGAAATAATCTCTTTCTTTCTCCTCCCTCCTCCCTCCTCCCTCTTCCCTCCTCCCTCCTCCCTCCTCCCTTCTCTTCTTCTTTCCTCTCTGTCCTCTGTCCTCTCTCTCTCTCTCGTCATTGGGAGTTAAACCCAGGTCCTTGACTTGCTTTAAATATGCTGTCTTTTTTTCCTGTTTGCTGTATATATCTCTAGTACTAAAAACAAGATAGCAGTAGATTTTGTTTTGTCTTTTCCATATCCGTTTAGTGGGAAGCCTAGCTATATGTAGGTTTGTGCTTAAAGTGCAGTGGACTCTTTAGAGGTTGTTGAAATATGGATGGCTAGATTGGCTTTGCTGATGAGTCCTATGTCTCCATTGTTTTCTGGTACTTTATCTGTGGGGCCTCTTTTGCCTTAAGTTGGTATGTTGATTGGCAAATAGACTGTTTGGCTTTTTTACCCTTGCTAATTTGGTCGAGTCACCAGCACTGGCAGTAATAATTGATAATAGCTGTGTACCACATTCTGTGGAAGCAAAGAATAAAAATACTGCACTAGAAGCAGATTCAATAACCCTGATGCCTTCAGTGGCTGGTTGATGCAGTAGGTCCTCTGTTAGGTGCTTCCTACCCCTCTTCAGGTCTCCACAAGTCTCCCAGATTTGATCCTATTTTTCCATTTAGTGCATTAGCTTTGATCCTGAGTTATGCAGAAGAAAAATTTATGTAAAATAGTGAAATAACTCAGCTTTTTCCAGTTATGGGATCAAATTAAAAGGTGATTTGCCAGATTGGGAAATGCGGCTTAGTGGTAGAGTGCTTGCCTAGCATGCATAATGCCCTGGGTTTAATTCCTCAGTACCACATAAACAGAAAAAGTGGGAAGCGGCACTGTAGCTCAAGTGATAGAGTGCTAGTCTTGAGCAAAAGAAGCTCAGAGACAGTGCCCAGGCCCTGAGTTCAAGCCCCAGGACTGGCAAAAAAAAAAAAAAAACAAAGGATAATATGCTAGGTCCTGAAGACTATACTGAATTGTAGCCATTTGCTAGAGGAATCACAGGATTCAGCATATAGATGAGCTATAGCTGAATTTTTATTTATAGTGAAAGCACAATATAAAATTAACAAAAGGTGCCGGTCGCTGGTGGCTCACGCCTGTAATCCTAGCTACTCAGGAGGCTGAGATCTGAGGATCGTGGTTCAAAGCCAGCCCGGGCAGGAGAGACCGTGAGACTCCTATCTCCAATAAATCACCAGAAAACCGGAAGTGGCGCTGTAGCTCAAGTGGTAGAGCGCTCGCCTTGAGCTGAAGAGCTGAGGGACAGCGCCCAGGCCCAGAGTTCAGGCCCCACGACCAACAACAAAAAAAAAAAAAAAAAAAAAAAAATTAACAAAAGGTAATATATCTTTTCTGGAGGAAATTAAGCACAAGATTTTAAGAGTACGTGCTTACTTTAGGCATAATAGCATATCTGAAGAGACTTCCATCCAGAAAACTACCTGAGTCTAGAAGTCCAGGGGTTTTATTTTGGTGGTCAGTCGCATAGATGTACCCTGTGCCTAGCATATATCCAAATTCTAGGCTCCTCGAGGAACAACAGGCAATCAGCTCAAAAAATGACATTGTTTGTTTAGACAATTGAGGTATAGTGAGCCACTTTTAATCAGTTAGGAATAGTTTTCTGTCCATTTAAGAGACTTTATTTAAAAACTTCATTTTGAGATTATTTTCTCTTGTGAACCAAGGTTGTCCTCAAGCTCACAATTTCCTTGCCTCAGTCTCTGGAGAGCCAGCCTTAGGGAACTGTTTATTAATCGGATTTCTAGATGTCAAACTTCATAAGCAGGCCTTTGTAAAGATAGTGTGTTCTGTGGCTTTTGTATTACAATAGTATCTCTTGTTATTGTGATCTATTTAGTACATGTTGTATAATGCTGTACATTGTTGTCCATTGTCCCAGTACTACTGAAAGAATGCATATAACATTTTCTTTCTAGTTTAGAATACTTTTTTGATTATATACAGAATAAATTGCTATAGGTATTTAAGAGTATTCTTAGATTTTACTAATTAAAATGATGTTCATAGTTGTACAATAAACATAAATTATGTTGTAGGTTCCTTGTTTCTATACTGATGCAGAAAGACGATCAGTGATGGATGCAACACAGATTGCTGGTCTCAATTGTCTGCGATTAATGAATGAAACTACTGCAGGTAAGAAGGAATTATGTAACTATTACTTTTTGGTTGTTAAATTTTGAATCTTAAAATCTTGACTTTCTTTTTTTTTTTTTGGGTCTGGTCATGGGGCCTGAACTCTGGGCCTGGGCGCTGTCCCTCAGCTCTTCAGCTCAAGGCTAGCGCTCTACCACTTGAGCCACAGCACCACTTCCGGCTTTTTTCTTTTTACTTATGTGGTGCTGAGGAATTGAACCCAGGGCCTCAGGCATGTAAGGCAGGCGCTCTACCACTGAGCCACCTTCCCAGCCCCTTGTTATTTCTTTTGTTTAGAGGAATGCCTTCTTTGCTTAACACCTGTATCATAAGTGTTTTTGGACACTATGTCAAATATAAAAAATTAAGTCCATTAGTATTTTTTTCTGTACCCTCATAGTATTTAACTTAGTTACTTGTTTGGGAAGGAACACTCTTATTGTCTGTGTGTAGCAATGCTTTGGTTCTTCTTTCTGAGTTGTGGACTGGTAGGATTAGAGAAATGGGTATCTTAGTGACTAGATATTTGGGAATGGCACTAAAGTAGTAGAAATTGAAGCAAGTATGTTGGGGGAGAGGAGGACTTGGAAAGTCCACCAGAGATGTTAGGAAGCATGGGTCAACTTTGAAGTTTTTTTTTGGTCAATTATGGAGCTTGAACTCTGCCCCTGAGCTTTTCAGCTCAAGGTGCGGGCTCTACCACTTGAGCCACAGTGCCACTTCATTTTCTGGTGGTTAATTGGAGATAAGAATCTCATGGACTTTCTTTTTTCTTTCTTTCTTTTTTTTTTTTGGGTCCGGTCGTGGGGCCTGAACTCAGGGCCTGGGCGGCGCTGTCCCTCAGCTCTTCAGCTCAAGGCTAGCGCTCTACCACTTGAGTCACAGCGCCACTTCCAACTTTTTTCTTTTTGCTTATGTAGTGCTGAGGAATCGAACCCAGGGCCTCAGGCATGCAAGTCAAGCGCTCTACCACTGAGCCACCTTCCCAGCCCTTTTTTTTTTTTTTGTCGTGGGGCTTGAATTCTGGGCCTGGGTACTGTCCCTCAGCTCTTGAGCTCAAGGCGAGTGCTCTACCACTTGAGCCACAGCACTACTTCCAGTTTTCTGGTGGTTTATTGGAGATAGGAGGAGTCTCACGGTCTTTCCTGCCCGGGCTGGCTTTGAATGGTGGTCTTCAGATCTCAGTCTCTTGAGTAGCTAGGATTTTAGGTATGAGCCACCGTGCCCCACTTAATTGTTTAAAAAAATTTTTTTGTCAGTTGTGGAGCTTGAACTCTGGCCCTGGGCCCTATCCCTGAGCTCTTCTTGTTCAAGGCTAGTGCCCTATCACTTTGAGCCACAGCTCCACTTCAGGTTTTCCCGATGGTTAATTGGAGTCTCATGGACTTTCATGCCTAGATTGGCTTTGAACTGTGATCCTCAGATCTCAGCCTCCGGAGTAGCTAGGATTACAGCCATGAACCACCAGCCCCTGGCTCAATTTAACCTTATTTAACCTTTTGGGGGTTAATGTTCTTCATGAATAAATTAGTCAGTGCTTACAAAGAATTTTAGTCTATCTAAAACATGGCATGATATAACTCTATTGACCACATATAAACCTATTTTTTCTACTTAAGTGAATTTTATTGTTTAGATGATGTGTTGAATTAATTTATTTTTTGTATAGTTGCTCTTGCATATGGAATCTATAAGCAAGATCTTCCTGCCTTGGAAGAGAAACCAAGAAATGTAGTTTTTGTAGACATGGGACATTCTGCTTACCAAGTTTCCATCTGTGCATTTAATAGAGGAAAGCTGAAAGTAAGTATACTGTTTTCCAGAAGACTATATTAAGACTATAGACACATTTTTGAGGGCTAAAGCTAAAATACTTGGTTGAAAAATTTTGTTTGACTAATGGAGTCTTTCTGTGAGCCAACTGAGTTGGAATCTAGGTATTGTAGGGCAGAGTAGGGGTTGTGAGCCTCAAGTAATTTATTGCAAGTTGCCATGATGTGAAATAAAGTACATAGACTTTGAGGAAAAACTGTTAACATCCCTGAGTCTTAATTTTCTCATAATATAGATAATACAGGAGAAGCAGTGTTTACCTTGCAGGCTTATGAGGAGGATTCTTTCAATGTATTCCCTTGGTGTGTTTTGCCCTGATGATTGGAAGGATGGTGAAAAGGACTTACTTAGCTTCTTGATTGACTGGTTCTCTACTACTTTACCCACACCTCCAGCCTGGCATTTTGGTGGTAATTTGGAGATGATATCTCTGGACTTTTTTTGCCTAACCGGCTGCAGACTGCAATCATCTGGATTTCAGTTTCTTGAATAGCTGCCCATTGGCACTTAGAACTTTCCATAACCTTTGGATAGGGCCTCAAATTCTTGCCTGGTGGACATCCTTTTGGGGCTGATCTCCTCAATCTCAGCCTTCCAAATAGCTGTATTATAGTCATGAACCACTATGGTGGGCCCTGTTTTTAATCTCTAGATGGAAAATTCTGGCCATAGTTTAAATCCTATGGGTTAGTGACAGATTTTTTTGTGTGCCAGTCCTGGGACTTGAACTTACAGATGAGGCACTGTCACTGAGCTTTTGCTCCAGGCTAACACTATAGCATTTGAGTTCCAGCTCTACTTCTAGCTTTTTGATAGTTAATTGAAGATAATAGTTTCATGGACTTTTCTGCCCAGTCTGGCTTTGAACTGTGATATTCAGATCTCAGCCTCTTGAGTAGGTAGGATTAACAGGCATGAGCCACCAGCACCTGGCTTTTAATTTAAAAAAAAATTTTTTTTTTTGGGTCCGGTCGTGGAGCCTGAACTCTGGGCCTGGGCGCTGTCCCTCAGCTCTTCAGCTCAAGGCTAGCGCTCTACCACTTGAGCCACAGCGCCACTTCCGGCTTTTTTCTTTTTGCTTATGTGGTGCTGAGGAATCGAACCAGGGCCTCAGGCATGCAAGGCAAGTGCTCTACCACTGAGCCACCTTCCCAGCTCCTTAATTTTTAAAATTGACTTATTGGCTGACACCTCAGTTTTCTGAATCTTGTGATTGTCTTTAAAATTAATTGTTAATAATATTTATTATAGAACATCAAAACTTCAAAAATTCTGTAAAGAAAAGACAGTCTCACTGCTCTTTACCAGTTTGATGTATTTAATTGAAGTTTTAAAAAAATGGAATTGGAATCACATTTAATTCTGTGTCTTATTTTTCAGCTAATATAAAAAACATTTCTTTTTCTTTCTTTTTTTTTCCTTTTTTTTGTTGGTCCCAGGGCTTGAACTCTGGGTCTGGGCGCTGTCCCTCATCTCTTCAGCTTAAGCCTAGTGCTCTACCACTTGAGCCACAGCCCCACTTCCAAGAAAATTTCTTAGACATGTGAAATTGTTTGAAGAGACTTACTTGCTTACTTGTATTAATAAGTTTAATTAGATCTTAATTTGCTTCTAATTGGAATGTTGAAAACCGAAGCATTCATAGACTTCTGTATTATATAGAACCCAAATTGTGATTAAGAATGATTTGATCCTTCTAATAGTAAACAGATAGTTAACAGTCTGGCTTTCAGTATTATTCACAGCTTTTCTGCAGTGTGAAGACTAGAAGTGAGTACATGATAGATTAATGTATTTGATCTTGGATATGGAATTGTTACTGGGAAGTCAGTTGCTATAGTGAGAAAAGGGGTGGGTTTGAAATCCACTTCTACCATGTTAGTAGCTTTGTCACCTATAGATCTCATGTGTTTAGATACGTGGCATACACTATAAAAACTAGAACTTAGGATGTCTCTATTACAGTGTAGTCTTAGCAAGGATTATATGATACACATGGCTTTATTCACCCATAATAAATGTACCCCTGATTTTTAAACTCATAACTAAATAGGTGCTATAATAAATTTTAGAATTTATTAGCTATTATGTTAATTATCCTCTTTTCCCTTCCTAAGGTGTTGGCCACAGCATTTGACACAACACTGGGAGGCAGAAAATTTGATGAGGTGTTAGTAAATCATTTCTGTGAAGAATTTGGGAAGAAGTATAAGCTTGACATAAAGTCTAAAATCCGTGCATTATTACGACTGTCTCAAGAGTGTGAGAAACTCAAGAAGTTGATGAGTGCAAATGCTTCAGATCTACCTTTAAGCATTGAATGTTTTATGAATGATGTTGATGTATCTGGAACGATGAATAGGTAACCATATTAATATTTTCATGTTGTGGTAAACTGTGATTTTTTCCCCCCTCATCATCTCTAATTAACAAGTTGTTAAGATTACCATGGTAGTTAATATGATAACTTCATTTCTTTTTCTTTTTCCTTTTTTTGTCAGTTGTGGGGCCTGATCTCTGAGCCTGGGAACTGTCCCTGAGCTCTTCAGCTCAAGGCTAGTGCCCTACCACTTGAGCCACAGCGCTACTTCTGGCTTTTTTCTTTTTGTTTATGTGGTGCTGAGGAATCGAACCCAGGGCCTCAGGCATGCAAGGCAAGCGTTCTACCACTGAGCCAACTTCCCAGCCCATCCCTGAGCTTCTTTTGCTTAAGGCTAGAACTCTACAACTTGAGCCGCAGCTTTACTTCTAGCTTTTTTTGTGTGTGTGATTAATTAGAGGTAAGAGTCTCAGACTTTCCTGCCTGGGCTGGTTTTAAATTCCTATCCTCAGATCTTACCCTCCTGAGTAGCTAAGATTACAGGCATGAGCCACTTATACCTGGCAGATTAAAAAAAAAAACAAAAAATACTTTTTTTTTGATATTTCATATAAATAGAATTGTGAAATATGTATCTGCTTTTTACATTTGTCTATATCATAGAGTGTATCAGTGAGTACTTTTGTTTTTGGCAAGTGGTATTTGATTGTATGAATATACCACATTAGTTTCTACCTTTCAGCTGTTTTGAATAGTGTTCTGGGTATTTGTGGACAAACATTTCTTTGAGTATCTGTTTTCAGTTCATTTAAGTGACTACTTAGGAGTAGAATTAATTTTGGTTCCTGGAATAATTCATTGTTTAACTTTGAGTAATCACCAAAATTAATAAGACTTTTTTTTCTTTTGGTCATTTATGGGGCTTGAATTCTTGGGCCTGAGTGCTGGCCCTGAGCTCTTCAGCTCAAGGTGTGCATTCTACCACTTGAGCCATAGTACCACTTCCAATTTTCTGGTGGTTCATTGGAGATAAGAGTCTCGTGGACTTTCCTACCTGGGCTGGCTTGGAACTGCAGTTCTCAGATCTTAGCTTCCTGGGTAGCTAGGATGACAGGCAGGAGCCACCGGCGCCTGCCGCAATACATTCTTACCAACAACGCATAAGAGCTCCACTTTTTCACATTTTCGGCAGCACTCGTTAGATTTTTTTTTTTATCATCCCAGTTCAATTATAACTAGTTTTTTTTGATGGTTGTTGTTGTTGGTTGAACTCAGGGCCTAGAGGCTATCCCTAAGTCTACCACTTTGAGCCACAGGGCCACTTCCAGTTTTCTGGTAGTTCATTGGAGTCTCACGGACTGATCTGCCTGGGCTGTCTTGAACTGCCACCCTCAACTCTGTCTCCTGAATAGGATTACAGAGGAGTGCCACTAGTGCCCAGATAAGGCATTTCAGTTTTTAGTTCTTTTACTAGGGTTTGAACTCAGGGTCTTGTGTTCTTTCTTGGCTTTTTTGTTCACCGCTGGTCCTCTCTTCTTGAGTTATACTTTTACTTTATGGCCTCCAGTCTCTTTTTGACATTTGTTTCTAATTTCTAAGTTTTTCTAATTTTTTTTGTTGCATTTCTTGTATCATTCTTGTATTAAGACAGACTTTCCCTGTCATAAAATTTGCCATTTTAAAGTGTACATATAGGGCTGAGAATGTATCTTAGTGGTGGAGCGCCTGCGTAGCATACATCAAACCCTGGGTTCAATTCTTCAGTACCACATAAACAGAAAAAACCATAAGTGGTGCTGTGGCTCAAGTGATGAGTGCTAGCCTTGAGCAAAAGCAGCTCAGGGATAGTGCCCAGGACTAGCAAAAAAATAAAAAAATAAAGTGTACATATAATTCAGTTTTTAGTATATTTATACAATTATTTAACTTTGGTCACTTGCTAATTATGGGATTTTTTTTTTTGTCACCCCCAAAGAAACTTGGCACCTATTCTCTCCAAATCTGAAGCAGCTATCAATACGCTTCTGTCTCTAGATTGTTGCTTTTTTGGTTCTGCTCCTGAGGCTTGAACTCAAAGCCTGGGCGCTGTCCCTCAGCTCTTCAGCTCAAGGCTAGCGCTCTACCACTTGAGCCACAGCACCACTTCCGGCTTTTTTCTTTTTGCTTATGTGGTGCTGAGGAATAGAACCCAGGGCCTCAGGCATGCAAGGCAAACGCTCTACCACTGAGCCACCTTCCCAGCCCTGTCCCTCAGCTTTTTTTTTTTACTAATGGTTGGTGCTCTACCATTTGAGCCACAGGTCTATTTCTGCTGGTTAATTGGAGTTAGGAGTCTCAGGGACTTTCTTGCTTGGCTAACTTTGAACTGGGATCCTCAGATATCAGCCACCTGAGTAGCTAGGATGACACACATGACATACTGGCACCTGACAGATAGTTTATTCTTTTGCTCAGTTTCAGATGAAATAACTAGAACTGAAACCAAGTTTTTCTTATTTTTGTAAATTATTAAAAAATGTGTGCTTAACTTTCTGCACTCTGTTTTTCCTGCCATATACCTTTCTTCATCTTTTTCCAATTATACCACTCAGTTTGGATTTTGTTTGTCTTTTTCTTTTTTTTTGGTCGGTCCTGGGGCTTGAACTCTGGGCTTGGGCACTGTCCCTGTGCTCTTTAGCTCAATATGAGCGCTCTACCACTTGAGCCACAGCACTTCCGGTTTTCTAGTGGTTTATTGGAGGTAAGAGTCTCACGGACTTTCCTGCCTGGGCTGGCTTTGAACTGCAATCCTCAGATCATAGCCTCCTGAATAGCTAGGATTACAGGCTTGAGCCACCAGCACCCTACTTGGGTTTTGTTTCTTTCTTCTTCCCCTAATGGCATTAGGGTTTAAACTTAGGTCTAGGCAAGTGCTCTGCCATTTGAGCCACATACTCAGCCCTTGGTTTTTGTATAAAGACTTAGTCCTCTTTTCCTTTGAAAAGAACTTTAGAATGAGCCCATTTTGCTGTATCTAATGGACAGTTATTTGACAATTAATGTAAAGTATAGCTATATACTAAATTGAGGATGAACCATGAAAACCATGCTAATAGCAGAAGCCAGTTGTAAAGGACCAAATACTGTACGTGAAACATACAAAATAGGGAAGTCTATAAAGACAAAAGGTAGATTCATTGTTGCCTGATTCTGTGGGCTTGTTGCAGTGTGTGATATGTGTGAAGGTGGAGTTGGGTGTAATAGCTGAGGATAATGAAAAAACAATTGTTGTAGGGTGTTGGAAATGCTTTGAAACATTGTGGTGATATTGTTTAACTCTGATCCTAAAAGTTATTAACTTGTACTCTTGGAGTGGGTAAATTCTATAACATGTGAATTATTTTCCTCAGGAAACCCTACAACCTCTGCTACCATCTTTCTCAAATCTCCTTTTTTATGGTTTTAATTGGGAACTCTTTGTTGTTGTTTTCCCAATACTTAAGGATAAAATTTAGGGATAGAATTGAGGAATTTTCTTTCTGTTTTTAATAATTGGGGACATTTTCAAATAATGCATATACCTTTGTGATTAATCTTAACATTGCAAAATATACCAGTGTCTTGGCAAGGTTTCCTTAGTCTTGATTTGTAGAAGTAACCACTGATGTGATAGTTTTATTTTTTGATCATAGATTCAATTTATTATAATGACTTCTTTTAAAGGAATCTTACAGTATGTAGTCTCTGTGTGAGATTTCTTTAACTCAAGTAACCTAACACTTTGTGAGAGTCATTTAGTCACATATCATTCCTCAGGTATTTGTGTTGCTGACTACTGTCGCTGTAGGCTTAACTGTTTTCGTCTCTATAAAGCATTAGTTTAAACTCCCAGTGTATACAAGTTCTGATTGCTGTTGGTATTAGCAATCTTTGCCATTCTATTGGGAATATTTTATACTTGATCATTTTTCTTTTTATTGAGATGTAATTTGGAGCAGTTACCCTTAAATGGTATAATTTCGTAATTTTTTAGGATATTCACAGAGCTGTGCAGCCATCATACAGCTCAATTTTAGAGCATTATCCTGCTTCACAAAGAAATCCTAAATGAGCCAGATGTGCGAGAGACTTAAGTACATGTTGTTAACTTTTCAGTTTCTTTCGAAACCCACATAATGTTCTGAATAGGGCAAAACTATGGAGTATAGTAAAAGGGTCAGTAGAATGAAAGGCTCAATGGTTACCAGGAGTTTGGAAGGGGAGGGAGGGATGAATGGGCAAAGCACAGAACTTCACAGACAGTGAAAATACTGTAGATCCTAATGCGTTTGTCAAAACCATTAGAGCCTTAGGAGAAACTATACTCAGTATCAGTATCAGTTTATTGCTGATAACAAATGCACCACACTAAGACAAACAATTGTTAATAGAGGAACTGGACTAGGAGTGAAGAGTGTGTGTGAAAAAGTTCTATTAGCTATTTTCTTTGGTTCTTCCTTACCCCAAACTAGGCAGGGGTACTAATCAATTTTCTGTCTCTGATTTGCCTATCTAGAACATGTAAATGGAATAATAGGTGTTTTTTGTTTGTTTGTTTTTTTTGACTGACTTCTATTTAGTATGTTTTTTTGTGTGTGGTTTGTTCACATGTGACATCTGTCAATTCCTTTTATTTGAATTTCTTTTTGTTACTGAATTGCAGTTCATAAGCATTTGAGTTGAATGCATTTTGGGCTATATGAATAATGTTGCTTTTGAGCATTCATGTTGGGTGTTTTTGCATGAATTTAATATTTTCCATTCTTTTTTTTTGGTCGGTCATGGGGCTTGAACTCTGGGCTTGAGCACTTGCCCTGTGCTCTTCAGCTCAAGGGGAGCGCTCTACCACTTGAGCCACAGTGCCACTTCCGGTTTTCTAGTTGTTTATTGGAGATAACAGTCTCATGGACTTTTCTTGCCCAGGCTAGCTTTGAACTGAGATCCTCAGATCTCAGCCTCCTGAGTAGCTAGGATTACAGGCTTGAGCCACCGGCGCCAGGCTACATTTTCCATTCTTTTGGTTGCAAATCTATAGTGAAATTACTGAATATTTTGATAACTTTCAGGTTTAACATTTTGAGGATCTGCTAAACCTCATTTTCATTTTACATTACCCAGGAATGTAGGTGGGGGTCCAAGTTTTCTACATTCATGCCAACACTGTGTTAAAATTAGTCATATATTCCACATAGACATGAATTGTGATCTCTCCTATTGTTTCTGTTTATAGAGGCAAATTTCTGGAGATGTGTGATGATCTCTTGGCTCGGGTGGAGCCACCACTTCGCAGTGTCTTAGAACAAGCCAGTAAGTATTTTGTGATGACATCATTTGTGTATCTCTCAACCTTTGGAGAATATTATTTATTATTTCCCCAATTCATACAGTTATGCAGTATCAGTTTTGTCAGCTTCAGTTCCATGTTATACTTCTTTCCCCTTGGGTGCTACTGCTCCCCAAGGCAATCTTATAAGGATGCTAAAAAAATCATTCAGGGGGGGCTGAGAAGGTGGCTCAGTGGTAGAGCGCTTGCCTTGCATGCATGAGGCTCTGGGTTCGATTCCTCAGCACCACATAAGGAGAAAGAAAGCCGGAAGTGGCGCTGGGGCTCAAGTGGTAGAGTGCTAGCCTTGAGGTGAAAACTGAGGGACAGCACCCAGGCCCAGAGTTAAGGCCCCACGACCCCCCGCCCTCCCCCCCCCCAAAAAAAAAAAAAAAAACAGACTAAAAATCATTCAGGGCCAGGCGCCAGTGGCTCTCGCCTGTAATCCTAGTTACTCAGGAGGCTGAGATCTGAGGATCATGGTTCCAAGCCAGCCTGGGCAGGAAAGCCCATAAATTTATCTCCACCAGAAAACTTAAACCACCAAAAAACCTGAAGGGTGCTGTGGCTCAAGTGGTAGCGCACTTGCCTTGAGCTGAAGAGCTGAGGGACAGTGTCCAGACCCAGAGTTCAAGCCCCACCACCACCACCACCAACAACAAAATCATTCAGATACTAACTTCTGAATTATTTGCTTACAGTTCTTTTTTCAGTTGAGTTGTAGTGGTCTTGTAATTTTTTTCTGTCTGTGAATCCTTGGTTAGCTGAAAGACAATATACAGCAAAAGGAAGGTATGATAGACACTTATTTCTTTATCAGGATATTTCAGTTTTGTCTTTAGCCAGAAGGTAGCCTTTTAATTTCAGAATACATCACTTTTCTAACCTTCTTGAACAAAATGTTTTCCTAGAATATACTGTTGTTGGTTGCTATTGTTTCAATGAGTATTGAGATACAGCGTTAGCTCAAAGTGAGCCGGTGGCTCATGCCTGTAATCCTAGCTACCCAGGAGGCTGAGATCTGAGGATTAAAGTTCAAAGCAGTCTGGGCAGAAAAGTCCGTGAAACTCTTTTTTTTTTTTTGTCGGTCGTGGGGCTTGAACTCTGGGCCTGGGCGCTGTCCCTCAGCTCTTCAGCTCAAGGCGAGCGCTCTACCACTTGAGCTACAGCACCACTTCCGGTTTTCTGGTGGTTTATTGGAGATAGGAGTCTCACGGTCTCTCCTGCCCGGGCTGGCTTTGAACCGCGATCCTCAGATCTCAGCCTCCTGAGTAGTTAGGATTACAGGCGTGAGCCACCAGCGCCCGGCCTCGTGAAACTCTTTATTTCTAATAAACCACCAGAAAATCCAAGTGGCACTATGGCTCAAATGGTAAAGCACTTGCTTTGAGCTGAAGAGCTGAGGGACTGCACCCAGGCCCAGAGTTCAAGCCCCATGACCAACAAAAACAAAACGAAACAACAAAAAGCTCAAAGTAATAATGACAGATATTCGTGTTTTCCTGTCCTATGCCCCCCATTCTCCTATTTTTTATCTTTTGCAAAAGAGTCTCAGTACATTCATTGCCCAGAGTCATGTAGAATTCATGGGCTCATGGAATCCTGATGTTTTACCTTCCCAAATAGCTGGAATTATAGGCACCCACCACTGTGCCTGATTTATCTCCCATCTTTAATTCTTCTCAAGAAATAGAAGTAGTGGTTGATAATGATAAAGTGTGACTAGGAAAACAAGCAGTATTAAGTTTGTATTTAGTGATGAAAAGTGGAGCCTTGGTAACATACCTCCTTACCTTCTCATGAGTACCAGTGTTTTAATGTGAACTGTATACTATGTATTTTGTGAATAAAATACTGGAATGTCTAGTGGTAAAACTGAATATTTCTCTTTCTTTCATGGCAGGTCAGGGTTGTGAAAGCCTTCTTCTGGTACAGCATACTTAGATCTTTAGCTAGTTGATGTTTATAATAATTCCTTGTGTAGGACGGTGCCAGTTCTGTATACCATAGGACATAGGTTGTTGGCCTTAAAATCCTATTTCTGTGCCTCCCCTCCCTTCCTATAACTTGAGAATCAAAACGCGCACTTCTGTGTCTATGCATATAAAATCTTGGAGTAGGGAATGAGGGATGAGGAGTTAGTTATATAGTCAGAGTTATTTTGCTATAAGCTTATTTCTTGTCAGTACTAAGGTTTGAATATGCCTCTAGCCCAGATTTTTGGTGGTTATTTTAGAGATAGTCTCGTGGGCATTTCTGTTTGGGTTAGATTGAGATTATGTAGATCTCAGCCTTCTGAGTAGCTAGGATGAGAAATGGGAGCCACTAGTACCCTGCATCAAGATTTTTTTAATCTAAATTTCTAATTATGTGTGGGGTTTTTTTGGTGGTACTAGGGTTTGTACTCAAGGCCTTGGACTTGCTAAGTGCATATTCTACCACTTGAGCCCATACCCTCAGCCCCTTTTTGTTTTAGTTATTTTTCTAATAATGTCTTATGGATTCCCTCTCCATGTCTGCCTTTTGAATAGCTAGGATTACAGGTTTGAGCTATCATCAGACCCTAAATGTCTAATTATTTAAATATAGAGTTAAAGAAAGAAGACATTTATGCAGTAGAGATTGTTGGTGGTGCCACACGAATCCCTGCAGTGAAAGAGAAGATCAGTAAATTTTTTGGTAAAGAGCTTAGTACAACATTAAATGCTGATGAAGCGGTCACTCGAGGCTGTGCACTGCAGGTAAGTTTTCTTTTGCTCTTATATCATTGCAACAAAAGTTAGACTGACACCATTAAGTCATTAATGTAAATATTTAAAGATTATCCTCAGTGATGCTATCTTAAAATCATGATGGTAGTGATACTGGTTCATTTAGTGTCCACTTGCAAATGAAATTTGCAAAAATTGTCATTCTAGTGTGCAATCTTATCGCCTGCTTTCAAAGTCAGAGAATTTTCTATCACCGATGTGGTAGCATATCCAATATCGCTGAGATGGAATTCACCAGCTGAAGAAGGATCAAGGTAATACATTACTTATTATTTGTATACTTAGTTAATTCAGTGTTAAGTCTGAGTAATAAATTGTCCTCCACCGTACACAACTCTGAAATATTTTGGAATAATATATGGTACAGTTATTGTTAGTTAATTTTATGCCCTGATTTCCTATACTTGGTCTTACTGCTATTATGTCTTTTTGTGCTGATTGGGTGTATTTCTTTTTTTACTTAGAGAGTATTTTGGGACACTTAAAATCTAGAAATAATGTCATTAGAGAAGACTGAGCTATAGTAATTACCAAGTCTTTGATGTTTGAATTTTGAATGATTTTTGTCTTTTTCCTCCCTTTAGTGATTGTGAAGTCTTCCCAAAAAATCATGCTGCTCCTTTCTCTAAAGTTCTCACATTTTATAGAAAGGAGCCTTTCACTCTCGAGGCTTATTACAGCTCTCCTCAGGATTTGCCCTATCCAGACCCTGCTATAGGTAAGAAGAGTTAGAAATAAAAAATGATTTGAATTGAAAATTGAAATAATACAATAATAGCAAAACTTTGCATCTACTTGGAGAAATGAATGGGCAGCAATAAAAAATGTGGTATTCTGGGCTGGGAAGGTAGCTCAATGGTAGAGCCTTTGCCTTGCATGCCTGAGGCCCTGGGTTCGATTCCTCAGCACCACATAAGCAAAAAGAAAAAAGCTGGAAGTGGTGCTATGGCTCAAGTGGTAGAGCGCTAGCCTTGAGCTGAAGAGCTGAGGGACAGCGCCCAGGCCCAGAGTTCAGGCCCCACGATCGGACCCCCCCCCCCCCCCAATGTGGTATTCTAAAATTTAGGCTTTTTTTTTTTTAAGGCCACAAAAGAAAATCTCTTCCATTCTTAACTACCAGGTTCAGAAATAGCGGGATTGTTACTTAATTGAGCCTCCAACTGTACATGTAGTATTTCTCTGAATGGTTATACTTTGTACATAAGGTGGTGCTTGATGGTGTGTAGAAGAGTTAAATCAGTTCTGACTTTTAACATATAGTTACAAGGTGCACATACAAAATCATTAGCAATTTGTCAGGTTAGTATGTTCTAGGTTTTGAAATCTTTATATGTATATACTCTGGAATTATTGCCAGATGAGAAGAAGAAAAAACTCTACAGTTGTATAATAAAAATTGATCTATACTTTTTGGATAAAGAACTGGAAGTGTTTTCACTGATATGTATAAGCTGTGGAAAAAAAGTTAACCTCTGCTTTCCTCATGGAATAGCATGATAATTCAGTTGCAGCATTGTGGGAATTCAACATAAATAGAACCCTGGCATAGTAACAATCTAGAAATGGCAGTTTCTTGGTAATGATAAAAGCAGGTAGATGAGAATATGACATGTCTGTGTTGCAGGAAGTTTATCATAGCAAATAAAGACGAAATAAGGAGCTGGAGGCAAAGTAAATTGGGATATATGAGCCCTTTGTTGGAACAGGATGAGCTTGACTATATGTGAGAGGAATCGGATGATGACTCAGGAACATTCTAGGGATGAATGCTCACTTTGTTCATTTGAAGTGTTGTGTTACTGATCTGTCACGAACATCACCTGGCAGTGTGAGCATGTATTCATGTTTGAATTCATCCTCTTACTGTTCTCTTGTATCTCTCATGTCCCTAGCTCAGTTTTCAGTTCAGAAAGTCACTCCCCAGTCTGATGGCTCCAGTTCAAAAGTGAAAGTCAAGGTTCGAGTAAATGTTCATGGCATTTTCAGTGTGTCCAGTGCATCCCTAGTGGAAGTGCACAAGTCTGAGGAAAATGAGGAACCTATGGAAACTGATCAAAATGCAAAGGAGGAAGAGGTAATCTGGTTATTTTATATCATATATATTGGCCTCAGGTGACTTGTCTAGATGTGATAGCAGGTAGACTGAGCTGCTGAGAGTAGGTTTATACACGTCTAATTACTCCAGTGTGTTGAGCCATTTTTATAGTTTGTGGAAATTGATTCTTGTTATAGAAGAACACTCTTGTGTCTTTATTTTTTTTTAACAAATAGAATAAATTGCTTACTCATTTGTAGTGATTCATATTATGCTCTTGTTCAAAGCTTAAACTAAGATGGATCTCATATTCAGATTTTGTTTGAAGTGTTCTGATATCAGCATTAACATTGTTCAAAGTACTCGGGTATTCATATAAATTTCAGGTGTTGGGAGCCTTCACCCTCTCCATAAACCTCATTATTGCTGTTGAGAGAACTCTTCAGTGTGTTCACATTCCTCAATGCATGCAGTGGCTGTACTTTTTTTTGTTGTTTTGTTTTTTTTGTCGGTCGTGGGGCTTGAACTCTGGGCCTGGGCGCTGTCCCTCAGCTCTTCAGCTCAAAGCGAGCGCTCTACCACTTGAGCTACAGCGCCACTTCCGGTTTTCTGGTGGTTTATTGGAGATAGGAGTCTCACGGTCTCTCCTGCCCGGGCTGGCTTTGAACCGCGATCCTCAGATCTCAGCCTCCTGAGTAGCTAGGATTACAGGCGTGAGCCACCAGCGCCCGGCTGTGGCTGTACTTTTTTAAGGCTGAAAATGCAGGTGTAGGAATTGCTTGGAAAAGTTAAGACTCTTGAAAGAAATTGCTTGTGAGGTAGCTTGGAGAAATTCATGCAGTCTTGAGTTTGTATTTTGTAGATTGTGAACAATGCCGCCCTGGGGTACTCTTGAGTGCTGTAGTTAAATACAACAGTTCTCTGGTCACCCTAATATATGTGTGGGGCAACTGTTACCCTCTTCATACAGATTATATTAGTTGATCTAAGAATGGAAACTTTGTGTTCCAGGTAGTATAGTATAGTATATTCCATAGGTGGAATTTGAGCCTAGGTATTCTGAGTGCTGGTACTTGAGCAGGAATTCTATACCATCTGACTTTGTCGGTATGTCATGAAGGCGGTTTAGACTTCTTGCATTTCCCAGGATTTAATTTGACCTGTTTTTCAGAAGATGCAAGTGGACCAGGAAGAACCACATGTGGAAGAGCAACAGCAGCAGACACCAGCAGAAAATAAGGCGGAGTCTGAAGAAATGGAGGTATGAGTTGTTATGATTGAGACTTTTCATATGTAGTAGGCCCTGTGGGAATGTATGTGGTTCCAAGAAAATCCTAGTTGGGAAAAACTGAATGCCCTGGGGCATAGTTAGGTATGTACTAGGGGTATTTGTCCAGCTTCCACCACATTAAAAATAGTCATCTTTCAACATTTTTTTTTTTTTGTCTGTCATGGGGCTTGAACTCTGGGCCTGGGCACTGTCCCTCAGCTCTTACAGGCTAGTGCTCTACCATTTGAGCCACAGCTTCACTTCTGGTTTTCTGGTGGTTTATTGGAGATAAGAGTCTCACAGCCTTTCTTGCCCGGGCTGGTGTTTTGAACCATGATCCTCAGATCTCTGCCTCCTGAGTAGCTAGGATTACAGGCATGAGCTACCACACCTGGTAATAATCTACAATTTTTCCTTTATTGGTTAAACTACTACATGATGTCCCCTTTTTGACTTGAAAGGATTGACATACTTTTGCAGTTGCTTTTTTGGGGAGGATATGTGCACAAAATTTAAAGGGAGGCAAATAAGCATCAGATGACACAATGATAATGTGGGGCTGAGAGCTGCATGGCCGCTGAACTGCAGAGCATGTGCGTAAGAATTTAAAACCTTTGAAATTTCTCTTTTTTCTTTTTAAACCATGCTTGGTCAAAACTGCCTGTAACAATTTTGCCAATAATGGGGCTGGGAAGGTGGCTTAGTGGTAGAGTGCTTGCCTCACATGCATGGGACCGTGGGTTCGATTCCTCAGCCCCACATAAACAGAAAAAGCTGGAGATCTGCTGTGGCTCAAGTGGTAGAGTGCTTGCCTTGAGCTGAAGAGCTGAGGGACAGTGCCTAGGCCCAGAGTTCAAGCCCTATGACCGACCCTTCCCCCACCCCCATTTTTTTTTTTTTTTTGCCAATAAGGCAGTAGTACTGTGCAAGATTTTGGCTGAGGAGGATATGCCTTGGAAGGTAGTTGTACTTTATTATTTAGATAATTTTTAGCACGGTTCTGTGGTGTATTTGGGAAGGGCATTTTTGTGAGATGTCTTTTCAGTTGTTCTAGTTGGTGGATGGGAGGACAGCACTTGGAGGCCTTAGTTGTGCTAGGCTAAGTAAATGGTTCATGCTGGTTTCTTGGTGGCTGTGGCTGAGACACCATCATAGTTTATTTGATACTATTGAGAATTAAGATTTTTTTCTTCAGTCTGTCAGCTGCCTTCCTCATGTCTTTTTGTTGAAAGACTGAAAATACTGACTATATTTAAGTAGTTGATACATGCTAAAGTTAATGTGTAACATTTTTGAATATTTTCAACCCTTTTGGGGGCGGGGTAGGCAGTGCTAGAACTGAGGCACTTGAACTCAGGGCCTTGCATTTTTATTAGGCTCTACTGTTGAGCCAGCCCCCTACATTAGTTATTTGAGACTGTTCTTCAGTTGCAGAGTATAATCTCGGGCTTTTAGGAATTTCTCATTGTGGTGTTCAACAAAATTGGCAGAGCCTTAAGGTTGCTAAAACATGTTATCCATTTTCATGTCCGCAAACAAGATTTTTACTTGCTTTCCTTTAGCTGGGCAAGTAATATTCAAAAAGAAGAAAGGCTAGGTGCCAGTGGTGAGGATCATGGTTCAAAGCTAATCCAGGCAGGATAGTCCATGAAACTCATGCCTCCATTTATCTACCAAAATGCCAAAAGGGTAGCGTGGTTCAAGTGAGCAACTTGGGCTCTGTGCCCAGGCTGAGTTCAAGGCCAGGAATGGTACCAAAACAAACAAAAAATAGCCATTCAGAAAAGAGTTCTGAGGATTAAGGTTACAAGACAGTGTGAGCAAACAAATCTGTAAGACTTTTCTCTAGTAAGCCAACAAAAAGCCAGAACAGGAAGTGTGGTTTGGCTCAAGTAGTAAAGCACCAGCCGAGTGAAAAAGCTGGAGTGCAAGGGCTTAAGTTCAAACCTCAGTACTAGCAAAGAAAAAAAGTTCAAAATACCTGAAAACATGGCTTATCAGTTGAGGGCCTGCCTAGCAAGTTCAAGGCCCTGATAAAATCCTAGCACTGCCAAACCCCGTCCCCCCAACAAAGAAATGGACTAAAGAGATTGTGCTTGCAGATTCTGTTAGTTGCCTTGGAGTTTTCCAAGATGGAAAACCATTCAACTTGAGAGAGAGTAGGAACTCTGTATAGGTCAGTGTGTATAGATGAATGAGAAAGAATCACAAGACCTCATGCCCAAGCCCTCTTCGCCATGCTCGGGAGCCATAGAAAGTTTCCTGTCCTGATCCGTGGGGTAGATTAGGAGCAGAAGTGCCTTTCTTAGTTTTGTTTCTAAATGAAATGAGATTGGGCATGGTTGGATACACCAGTAATTCCAACAAGAAGGCTATGGCCTAGACTATACTATAAGTCTAGGCTATATAGTAAGGTTTTCTTCAAAAAATGTATTTTTTGAGTTAATGTACAAGGAAAGGCTTGACAAGCATAGAAGAAGTGATGAAAACTTGTAGAGACAAAAATATAAAATTTGAAAAAACTAAGACACAATTAGTTGTGGGGAAAGAAATCACTAAAACCCAAAGAAAACTGCATAGTGTATGAGTAGACACTTTGAAGAATAGAATGTGTAGAAAGGGATAAAGGTCAGTGCCTTCTCATCTGTGCATTTATGTCAGGTAAATGGGATCTCAGTCCTTGTGGAAATGTACATAACTATAGACATTATAGGGATCACACTGTGATACCCTCTCCACACTGATTTCATATGCATACCTGTGTTTAGATGAGAAAGGAAGACAAAAGTTTTACTTTTTTCCTGTGCTGGGAATAGCACCCAGGGCATCGGGAGTACTAGACACCTACTCTGCCTCTGAGTTAAATCTCCAGCCTAAAATTTTTTGTTTTTTGTTTTTTGTTGGTTGTGGAGCTAGAATGCAGGGCCTGGACATATCCTGAGCTTTTGCACTCAAGGCTAGCACTCTACCACTTTGAGCTATAGTTCCATTTTTGGTTTTCTGGGGGTTAATTGGACTTTCCTGCCCAGGCTGACTTTGAACTGCAGTCTTCAAATTTTAGCCTCTTGAGTAGCTAGGATTACAGGTGTGAGCTACCAGCTCCCGGCTCTAAAACATAAAAATAGTGATTGTGTGTTGGTTGTGGGTTTGCAGGAGTTGCTATGTATATAATGTTATAAAAATTTTAATTGTTGCGGGGGAGCGTCATGGGGAGGGGGTTGAGATGGGAAGGGGAAACAAAGGAGGAGGCAACAATTCTTGATAAGAAATGTACTCTATACGCCAGCCTTGCGCTGAAGAGCTGAAGGACAGCGCCCAGGCCCAGAGTTCAGGCCCCACAACCGGACCCAAAAAGAAAAAAAATGTACTCTTTACCTTGCCATGTAATTGTAACCCCTCTGGTAGGGTATTTTCACAATAAAAAAATCAAATTAAAAAAACTTTAATTGTGTCAAAATGCATACAACAAAGGTTACATTTTAAAGTATCTGTATATTGCAGTATGATTGTTATTTAGAACTTCATTTTTGCACAATGGAACTTTATACCTGTGAAAGAACTCCCCGTTTCCCCTTTCCCAATCCCTGATAACCACATTTCCATCTCTGAGCTTAACTCTTGGATCCTTCCGAGTTAGTATGGTTACGGGTTATTTAGATCATTGGGAACCACAGTAGCTTTTGACATTTGACCCATTTTGAAATTCAAGTTAGCCTATATATTTTGTTTTTAATGATTGTTTTAAATTTCAGACTTCTCAAGCTGGATCAAAAGACAAAAAGACGGACCAACCACCTCAAGCCAAGAAGGCAAAAGTGAAGACCAGTACTGTGGACCTGCCAATTGAGAATCAGCTATTATGGCAGATAGACCGAGAGATGCTCAACTTGTACATTGAAAATGAGGTTGGTTTTTCAGTGTGTTAGAACAAAATAGTATGATTATAATCAGATTCTTGTCTAGTTGTGTCCATGCATTTTTTTTGCTAGTTTGGGCTTTGAGAAAATAATTTAGGTATTTGGGCAATAAGGATAGTATAAGAAATAGATTCTGTGGTAAGCCCAAATTCTTTATAGCACTACTAACAATGTCTGATTGCCAGAAACTCTGTTGTAAGATGTCTGACGGTATTATTTTTATCTTAGGGATGGTGCTGTTCACTAGAGACTTGAGGGTGCCTGAAGTGGGTGGGTCATGGGAGTGGATCAGTAGGAAAAAGAACATTGCATTAATGGTAGCATTATTTGAATTACCTGCTCCATCTCAAAATAATTTTGTTTTACAGGCCTTTAGCATTTACACTGTGAATAAATTCAGTTTTTCTTGGTGTTTCAAAATAATACAGCAGAATATATCAGTAGTCTTTCTTTTTTGTATCTTGATTTTTTTTTTTTTTTTTTTTTGTATCTTGAATATCAGTTTTTCCTAAATCCACTCAAACTCTCCTTGACCTTTACCATTTGTTGATCAATTAGTCTTCCAGCTTATCTTTGTTAGGGGATTCACAGAACTAAAAGGATTCAGGGAAGAATGCTTCTGTACTTTTAAGTTACACTGGTTATTTAGTAAGTACTTCAATAGGAAATTGTTGTAGTTGTCTTTACTTATGTCGTTGTTCTTCCTAGGGTAAGATGATCATGCAGGACAAACTGGAGAAGGAGCGTAATGATGCTAAGAACGCCGTGGAAGAATATGTGTACGAAATGAGAGACAAGCTTGGTGGTGAATATGAGAAGTTTGTGAGTGAAGATGTAAGTGTGGCCACAGTGTAAGCTGTTCTTCTAGGAGCATCTAGAACTGTGTTAGGGAATTTTAGTCTATGTGTATGTCTTGATGGTTTAAAATGTACTTTTATGGGGGTAGTTTATATGAACTCAAGGCCTTGTGCTTGCTAGGCAATCAATAACACTTGAATCATACCCCTCTCTTCAGCCCTGTAGTTTATTTAGTATCTTTTTTTTTTGTAGTATTTCCCATAGGTTAGTTTTAGTGTATATTAGTTTCTTTTTCTTTTTGGGGGTGGTACTGGGGTTTGAACTCAGGGCTTCAGTTTGCTAGACCACTTAATCCATACCTTCAGCCCCCTTTTTGCTTCAGTTAATTTTTAAGTAGAGTTTTGAGTTTTTACCCAGGGCTGGACTTGGACTGCACTTCTCCTTACTTCTCCTTTTGTTTGTTTGTTTTTTCTTGTTGTTGCTATGGAACTTGCCAAGCAAGGATTCTACTTAAGCCATGCATCTAGTCCATGTTTTGCTTTAGTCTTAGCTTTCTGGGGTGGGCCGGAATATGATCCTCTTAACATTTCATAGCTGGATGATAGACTGTGTGCCACTATGCCCCAACCTTTGTGTATATGTTTGTGTGCGCATGGTACTGGGGCTTGAACTTAGAGCCTCACACTACACTCTCGTATTTAGGGTTGGCACCTAAGCTACACCCTCACTTCCAGATTTTTTTGCTGCTTAATTAAGAGATTAGAGTTGCAAAGACTTTTCTGCTTGGGCTAGCTTTTAACTTTGATTTTCAGAGCTCAGCCATCTGAGTAGCTAGGATTATAGGTGTGAGCCACAAGTGCCCCATATGTGCCCAGACCTGTCTGTTGAGATGGGGGGATTCTCTTGAACCTTTTGTCTGGGTTTGCACTGATCTCAGTCTCCCCAGTAGCTGGCACAGGTATAAACCATTAATCCCCAGCTTTTATTGTTTTATTTTTTATTGTTTTTTCCTTCCACAATTGGGTTTTGAACTTAGTACTCTACCACTAGGTTACAACTTGAGTCACTGGCATTAACTTCTGTTTATTTATTTAAACTTTATTTTTGCCAGTCTTGTGGCTTGAACTTGGGGCCTGGGCACTGTCTCTCCTCTGTGCTTAAGGCTAGCTCTTTCTCACTTGAGTCACAGTACCACTTCTGACTGTTTTTGAGTAGTTTATTGGAGATAAGCATCTCACAGACTTCTGCCCAGGCTGGCTTTGAACTGTGATCCTCAGATCTCAGCCTCCTGAATAGCTAAGATTACAGGTTGTGCACCACCTGTAAGTGTCTGACTCTGGCATTTAACTTTTTTTTTTTTTTGCTGGTCAGTGGGCCTGAACTCTGGGCCTGGGTGCTGTCCCTGAGCTCTTCATCTTAAGGTTAGCACTCTACCACTTGAGCCACAGTGCCACTTCTAGCTTTTTCTGCTTATGTGGTGCTGAGAAATCGAACCCAGGGCCTCGTGTGTGCAAGGCAAGTGCTCTACCACTAACCACCTTCCCAGCCTGGCTTTTTAACTTTTTTTTTTTGGTCAGTCATGGGGCCTGAACTCTGGGCCTGGGAGTTGTCCTTCAGCTCTTCAGCTGTAGACTAGCGCTGTACCACTTGAGCCTCAGCCCCACTTCCAGCCTTTTCTGCTTAAGTGGTGCTGAGGAATCGAACCCAGGGCCTCATGCATGCAAGACAAGCACTCTACCACTGAGCCACCTTCCCGGGCCCGCTTTTTAACTTTTAACTGGAATTTTTAGTTGTGAAATCTTCAAATGCAATCCAAGTTCCTTCTAGCATAAATGATACTATACAAATAACCTGTACCTTGTAAAAAAAACACACCATTTCCAGCCTTTTTTTTTATATCCTCTATTTCTTTGTTACATTAATTTTTAAAGCAAATTCCAGAAAAATAGAGATGCATTCTGTATATTGTGAATTTTTAGGTTTTGGAAGATAGCTGTGTTGTCCAGGCTGGCCTCAAACTTGAGTTCTCCCTGCCTCAGCCTCCTGAATGCTAGGATTACAGGAATGTACCACCTACCAGGTGTCAATTGATTTTTGATCTGTTTACAATGTTTTCTTATCTTTAGGATCGTAACAGTTTTACCTTGAAATTAGAAGATACTGAAAATTGGTTGTATGAAGATGGAGAAGACCAGCCAAAGCAAGTTTACGTAGATAAATTGACAGAGTTAAAAGTAAGTGACTCTTTGAGACTAGAAATACTTCAAACCTTTGTAGTTTTCAAGAAGAGTAGCATACATCTGAAACAAATTCTCATGTCATGTTAAAAAACACAGGGTAAAATCTGTGATTTAGAGAATACTCTTTATGATATAAGCTCATTGTTATTTTCACTTTTAGAGTCTCATAATAACTACTTGTTTCTCTGTCAATTAGATTTTGATTTCCAGCATTCCACTGAATTAAAAATTTTCTGCATTCTTGGGGTTAGAGATTCAAAGAATAGCCATGTGGAATCTGTGACCCTGAAATTCTGTTTGTAGTTGGGGTGGACAGGGCCATGTATGTAGTTTTGATTTGTGATCAAAGTATCCGGTTTTGTATTTGACGATTATTGTTGACCCTTGAGGGCTTTTGTTTGAAAAGGGATGCAAGTATACAAGGATGTGCATTTCCCTTTAGTCTTGGCCCTGTATTACTACTGGGTTTGTACCAGACGGCTATTGAGACTGACCTCTTGAGTGGAGTCACTCAAGGATAGTACTATGTATCTTCCTGGCAAACGTAGTCAGGAGTCCACTCTGAGAGACTTTGGTCACTAGAGGCTTTAGTCACTAGGCCAGTTTGTTTCTCTCTCTCTCTCTCTCTCTCTTTTTTTTTTTTTTTTTTTGGGTCCTGTCTGGAGCCTGAACTCTGGGCCTGGATTCTGTCCCTCAGCTCTTTAGCTCAAGGCTACCACTCTACCACTTGAGCCACAGCGCCACTTCCGGCTTTTTTCTTTTTGCTTATGTGATGCTGAGGAATCGAACCCAGGGCCTCAGGCATGCAAGGCAAGTGCTCTACCACTGAGCCACCTTCCCAGCCCGTTTGTTTCATTCTTGTTCTGCTTCTCAGACCATCCCCAATTGTTTGAAGCAAATATCTCATGCTTTAAATGATACTTAATCAATTAACATTTCAGTGTGTATTTTTAAAGAAAATACAGCTTTATACTGTACCATTATCACACCTTAATGTCACTGTTTTATTCATTTTTCAAGTTCCATTGTTCAGTAAATGATTATTTTTTAGTTTGCTTGAATCAGGATCCAAATAAAATGCATACATTTATTGATGTGTCCCTTCAACCTCTGTGAGTAGCTTTTCCTTTTCCCTGAGTACTTGAAGAAGTGGTCATTGGTTCCACAGAGTCTTCCTCCAGGCTGTTTTGCTGGTTTTTCATCACCATAGTTGTCTTTAACCTTATCTAGTAAGAGAGTTGGTTAGATCTAAAGGCTTCATCAGACACATTCAAGTGTTGTTAATTTTTAATTTAAAAAGTTTTTGCCAGATAAACTTTAGTATTGTGTATCTCTGTTTGGAGGGAAGTAAGTTTTGGTCCCCCAGTCATCGTCGTGTCGTGCCCCCCCCCCTGTGTTTTGAGAACCAAGGCTCAGATGACAGCTGCTTCAGGAAGTCTGGAAGCAGTGTTGAGGCACATACTCTACCCAGCAGGTGGCAGCATTTGATTTCCAGCAGTCTGGGGAGACATTATTGTTATTGTTATTATTATTATTTTATTTTACTGTATTTTTTGGTGCTTGTCGTGGGGCTTGAACTGGTTGCTATCCCTGATTTTTTTTTTTTTACTCCAGGCTAGCACTCTATCACTTAAACCACAGCTTCAAGGGCTGGCAGTGCATGAAGCCCTCTGTTCAATTCCTCAGTATCACATACACAGAAAAAGCTGGAAGTTGCACTGTGACTCAGGTGGTAGAGTAGTGCTAGCCTTGAACAAAGGAAGTTCAGGGACAGTGCCCAGGACCTGAGTTCAGGCCTCAGGACTGGCCAAAAAATAAATACATAAATAAACCAAAGCCATTTCTGGCTTTTTGGGTGGTTAATTGGAGTCAAAGTGTTTCACAGACTTTTTCTTCTCAGGCTGTCCTTGAACTGTGATCCTCAAATCTCAGCCTCTTGAATAACTAAGATTATAGGTGTGAGCTACCAGTGCTTGGATTTTGAAACATATTTTGAGTTGTGTACATGCACATATGAATTATGGAGATTAGATGTACTTTAGCTCATATCCAGATTTAGTCAGAATAGAAATAGTACAACCTTCAAATGTTTACCCTAGGAAGACTTTATGTATTCTCTCTTTTGTTAAGAATTTAGGCCAACCCATTAAGACACGGTTCCAGGAATCTGAAGAAAGACCAAAATTATTTGAAGAACTAGGCAAACAAATCCAACAGTATATGAAAGTAATCAGCTCTTTCAAAAACAAGGTAAGGGTGTTTTTTGTTTTTGTTTTTGTCATATATTCTTACTCTTAATTTGCAGAGTTAAATTTCATGATATTACCTAGCAGACTTTCTCTTAATGTAATGTGCAATGTTTTTTATGGATGTATCAGGAACCATAGGATTTGCTGTTTCTCTTTAATAGGTGGAATCTAGAATTCTACCTAGAGAAGTATTGTATAATTTCCCTTTTTTTATTGTAAAATGCTTCTTCTGTATTAGGCAGCATGTTCTGTGCTGGACTTCTTGTGAACATGTTAGGCTTGTAATTTAGGTGGTTTGTTACGCAGATGGAGTACTATCTCACCAGTAAACTACCTAACAAGGATTTTGAGTATTCTATAACATACTCCATAAATATTTGACTCCCGTAGTACCCTTGTAAAGTAGGTGCTAGAGGGCTGGGAAGGTGGCTCAGTGGTAGAGCACTTGCCTTGCATGCTCGAGGCCCTGGGTTCAATTCCTCAGCACCACATAAGAAAAAAGCTGGAAGTGGCGCTGTGGCTCAAGTGGTGAAGTGCTAGCCTTGAGCTGAGGAGCTGAGGATCAGCGCCCAGGCCCAGAGTTCAGGCCCCACGACCAGACCCAAAAAAAAAAAAAAAAAAAAAAAAAAAGTAGGTATTAGAGTCACCATATGTGGGTGACTTCCAATGTGAAGAGACCCAAGGTTCTGAGCCAGTACAGCTGGAATTCAACTCTAGTTTGACTACACAGTGTGGGTTCTGACCTCTCTGTTTTCCACTATATTCTCGTCCCCTCCCTGGCTCCCCAGGGAGTCTGCACAGTCACAGCCTGAGCTCAGCAAACACTCTGCCACTGAGCTATACCCCTCTCTGCTTTGATAGATTGTCAGTAAATTATGCTTGTGAAAGGCCTCCTTTTAAAAATTGTATTCATTATTGTGTTTGTTCCAGACTAGCATGCCTGTGGTATCTTAGTAACTTGTTACAATGTGACATTATTTTCCTAAGATTTTTGTGTAAAAACTACACCCATTTACACTATTGGAGCTTTTTAATTGTCCCCTTACATCTTTTTCTTGCCCTTAAAATCTGTTTCCTCAGTGTCTGAGAAATTAGGGCCATTCCTTTCTTGAATATTTACTCTCTTCTGCAATGATGATGCTACACGATCATTCTTGAGCTGTTTGAGAGATGCTGAATAGGTCAGGTAGACATTACCCATGACCACTTGCCTGACCTTGTGCGCTTGCAGGAGGACCAGTACGACCATTTGGATGCTGCCGATGTAGCGAAGGTAGAGAAAAGCACGAACGAGGCAATGGAGTGGATGAACACCAGGCTGAATTTACAGAACAAGCAGAGTCTGACTGTGGATCCCGTTGTCAAGACAAAAGAGATTGAAGCTAAAATTAAGGTAATAGTGAACTGTCATTTCTTGTCAGCATTATTTTGATCTCTAGTCTTCCAGTGCCCTGTGGGAGACAACTTCATTTAGGTTGGGGGTTGGGATCTGGCCAGAAAGGGTGAATGAAGCCTGTCATTTGTTAAATTTACTAATTGATTAAGAAACTATGGTTTTTCTCTCTTCACATTCTAGGAGCTGACAAGTATTTGTAGTCCTATAGTTTCAAAGCCCAAACCCAAAGTGGAACCTCCGAAAGAGGAGCAGAAAAATGCTGAGCAGAACGGACCAGTGGACGGACAAGGAGACCTCAACCCAGGCTCTCGGGCCACGGAGCAGGGTGCAGACACGGCTGTGCCTTCGGACACGGACAAGAAGCTTCCTGAGATGGACATTGATTGATTGATTGATTGATACCAACACTTGTTTATATTAAAACAGACTATTATAAAGCTTTAAGTTGTCAACTTTGTTCTAAATATCAACTAGAGCAAGCAAATACTGGAGATTTCTTAGTCAGTTTTTAGGGGATCTTGGGGGGGCGGGGGATATAGGTAATGTATGGAGCATTTTGACTTCTAAATAGTTAGGTACAGAAATTATAAGTGCATTGTATCTCTTCATAATGGTACTATTTAGAAGCCCAGTTAGTGTTACTGAGCTTACGCTTCACTCCTTTTTTTTGTTTAATCATGCTTCTAGAAGAATGTTTGTTTTGGAAAGCTGAGCTATAGCAACAGCTATGACTAGCTACCAAGAAGGCTCTTTTGCATTATTACTTAAATGGCAAGGAGCTCAATTTATGCTTCTAAAATCAATTGTAGAGATGATCACCAAGGTTGTGTGCTTGGTGTGGGCTGGGGTAGGGGCTCCTTCTCTCTCAGGGCCAGAGCTCGGCCTGGAATGTGTTAACTTAGGAGAGGATCCCAGGCTTCCTCACGCTTCACCCCCAGCCCTCTCCCCTCCCTCCTCCCCTTCGGGAAAGAGCTCCCAGTAAATGCCATGTGCTATTCTTGGAAATACCCTCTTCCCTCAGAGCAAGTTATAAACTTGAGTTTAGACTTGGAGACACTTCTTGAAAGTGTTTTCATGAAGACCCCAAGCGTTAAAGCGAGCTAATTTCCTCAGTTCAGCTTAAATACTGTCCCATATGGGCATGGCAAGTCTTGAGGAAATGATTGATCCTTGTTCCATTATGGTATAAGGATTTGGATCCCGGCCTGTTTGTTCAGGTGGCAGATGTTCTGTGTAAATTCAGCCCAAACCCCTGGGATAAGAATTAAAAGTGCTTTCTTAGGCTCATTCATGATTACTTTTATGTTTAAGTGTTAATATCTGTCATGAACCTGCCAATTTGTATTTGTTCAACAGCTGACAGATGATGAGAAACCTCAGATACACTGGATTGTATGGGAAGAGTCCTAGATTAGCGTTGGGAACACGCAGCCTGGCATTGCAGCGACACCACATTTCTTAATGTGCAGCCATACGGATCAGGTGTGCCCAAGTGTTCCTTGGTGCCCTTTGGGGGCACAAGGATAGGGAGGGGTGTTTTGGAAACGTCAAGGGGAGCCTGTATTAAAGGCCAGAGTTGGTTACTTGCCTTAGCAACTGTTACTATAAAATAAGTTTCGTTGGTTATGTTTCAGATCTTTGTAATAACTGGTAATCTGTGTAACAGAGCGTCTCTGTGAGTACTGGCCTGTGTTGGAAATAAGCTTATACTGTGCATAGCTAGATTGTGTTTTCTGTCCATCCAGGAAGTGTCTAGAATGTTACTGCCCTTAGGCGCTACAGAGACAACTGTGTACAGAGGGGAGAGGCTGCCGTGGAGGCCTTCTCCCCTCTCCCCCCTCCACAGGACTTGAGCCCTGGGCCTCCAGCATCCTCTTTTTTCCTTTCCTGGGTGTGCTTCAGGAGGGAACTTCAGCTGGCCTGCCGTGAGGCCAGTAGCCCCTCAAAGTGCTGGCTGCGGAATTAAGCCAACTCTTATGCAACTGACTCAGTCCTTAATGGCCATTTCTTCTAAACATTGTGTGTGTGTGTGTTGCGGGGAAGGGTTTGGGTGTCGGGATGGGGGTGGATTGGAAAGTTAAAAACTAGAGGAAAAATAAAATGTGGTCTGCTTGCCCTCTGTATAGACAGGCTGTAAGACCATCTAAATTTCCATGGAGCAGGCCAGAGAGTGGGGATTGATAACTTGTGTGCAAACAAGTATTTATCCAGGTTGCGTTATCCAAACTGGTTTGTTAAAACTCCAAGTCACATTCTTACACTAAAGAAAAATACTCAGTAAACATGAGACAAGTTTAGGAAAAACTAATAAAAGAAACCTGTCTTAAACGCAGAGGAATGATTTTCTTAATTTCCTAATATAACGTGTGTGTGTGTGTGTGTGTGTGTGTGTGTGTGTGTGTGTGTGTGTGTGTGTGTGTGCGCGCGCGCGCACACATGCATGTTGAAAAAGGGATCGATGGGGGAGTGGAGGGAGAAAAATAAAAACTCCTTGTTGGAGCCCTTGGGTCAGAGTAACAATGCAGTCATTGCCCCCTGGGACATGAGGTGATATCCCTGTCCCCCACTCCTACTCTGCTCCTCCAGTGTAGGAATCCCTGCCTTGCTCCTCAGAGTGTGTGAGCTCCCCATGGGTCTTTCTTTGAGGGTTTGACAGCATCAGAAGGTAAGGTGCCAAGGTTGGTATGCCCAAAGCAGGAAGCGGCTACAACAATTGGTGCCCTGATTGATGAATGGGGTGTGTGAAAGATGGGTGTTTGTGTGAATGCAGGGTGCTTACAAGTGTGGCAAGGGGCAGAAGTCATCAGAAGATAACCTTAATTGCCCCAGCCTCAGGGCCTTGGGGCTCAGTCATGCATCTTATACTCTCTTGGTCTAGCCAGGTTTAAGCATGTGTGTGGTGAGCTTGGTTTTTTCCTGTGTCTGTTCTTGGAGTAGGAGCCTAGGCCCAGCCATCCAGAGGTGGGCCAGGGCCCAGATAGCTTCCAGGAGTTCTGGGATCGTTTGGCGTGTGACCCTGCACAAGAGGGTGCTGGGAAGGAAACCAAAGCAATTACAAACTTTATCAATGGGGCCGCTTGGGTGAGAAGTGTGTGAAGAATTCTGCTTCCATTGGGTTGGTGAGGGTTTGGGCTGTAAGACAGTAACTGGAGGCTTCTCAGGCACAGCAGTGGTCTTCATAGGGGAGATAGGATATTGGTGCTCGTTAGGAAGTTATTTAGATGTTTTAACAAGAGGGGAGATTTTTCAGGAATGCCCTTAGGAAGTGTGTGAAGTAAAAGGCTTCCAAAAATTGGAGATGTGAAACAAAAACCATCCTTATTTTGCTGTGTATAGTGATATGTACCTCTGGGCCTGGGCCTGGGCAGAAGGACCCTATCTCAACAAAGAAGCTAGGTATAGTAGCTAACACCAGTAATCCCATTTGCTTGGGATCTTGGATCTTGATCCAAGGCTGGCCTCTATCAGAAATTGGAGACCCTATCTGGAGAAGCACAAAAAGGGCTGGAGTCCTGGGTTAGGTGGTAGAACGTGTGCTTATTGTCTCTTAGGGATTGGTATAAGAGCTTTGAGCTCAGTAGGCTAAAGGTATCTGAGCACTTGGCCAGGAAGGGAGAGGGAGGGGAGAGGAGGGAGGTTGGGCAGTGTTCTACAAATGGGAGTGTTTCCCACAGTCATCTGGAGACCTTGGACCTGAGACAGGACCTTGAGGCCTGGAATGCTGCTTTCCTGTGACCTTTTTTTTTTTGGGGGGGGAGAGGGGGGCAGTTCTGTAACAGGTACTCGGCCTTGAACCTGAACTTCATACAAGGCTAGAACTCTAGAGCTCCAACTGGCTTTTGGTGGTTAATTGGAGACAAGAGTCGTGTAGATTTTCCTGTTCAGGTTGGCTTTGCACTGTGATCCTCAGGTATCAGCCTCCTGAGTAGGATTATAGGCATGAACCACTGGGTTCTTAGTTAGGACATGACCTCTTAAGCATCGGTCACTTCAACAGTAGAAATGTTAAAAAAAAAAAAAAAAAGCCCACATAAAGTATGAGCAACACACATGGGAAAATAAATGTCTATTTCTAGGAGATCAGGGGGGATGGCAGATGATACTTTGAATTTGCCCAATATCCATGGACAAGTGCCAGGCCCAGTCTTGGCTTTACTAGTCCAGTTTTGGCATATGCTGGCAAGACAGAAAAAGCAGGACATTCACTCCCTGGGGCTGGCTTTGTGTCATGAACCTCATCTCAATCTCCTGAATAGCTAGAATTACTGGCATGAGCCTGGCTTCCCTCCCACCCCCACTCCTTTTCCCAGTCATGGCTCTTGAACTCAAGGTCTGGGCACTAAATTCAAGACCTGGGTGTTGTCCCTGAGCTCTTTTGCTCAAGGCTAGTGTTCTAATACTTTGAGCTCCACTTCTGGTTTTCTGGTGGTTAATTGAAGATAAGAATCTCAAGGACGTTCCTTCCTTGTTTGGCTTTGAACCTTGATCCTCCGATCTCAGCCTCCTAAGTAGCTAGGATTACAGGTATAGAGCCACCAGTACAGGCTGAGTCTGGCATTTTGAATCATTTTATTCAACCCTGCACTTCCTAAATTAGGGAAGGAGCAAGGTGAATGAATTTCATAAAACATGGTAGAGCCAGGAATCTTCATGCCAGCTCATTGAGAAGCACTAGCCTGGAGAAAGGTGTACTAAATTTGTCTGGAAATAGCATTATAGTTGTGCTTCCTTATTAATGGGGTACTTACTCCAACTAAATTGTGTGTGCACATGATTTTTATTTTTACATCTGTAGTAAATGTATAAATTAGGAACAGTAATTGAGGTCAACAACACTGACTCGGTCAATCTCGTAACCTAAATGGCTACTACAAAATGGGCAGATAGGGTATGACAGACACACTGGACAGAAGGGATGTCACAGCCCTGCAAGGGACAGCATGAGATTATCATTATGGTATGAGGTGTGTGATTAAAAAATTATGAATTGGGGCTGGGAAGGTGGCTCAGTGGTAGAGCGCTTGCCTTGCATGCATGAGGCCCTGCATGATTCCCCAGCACCACATAAGCAAAAAGAAAAACCAGAAGTGATGCTGTGGCTCAAGTTGGTAGAGCGCTAGCCTTGAGCTGAAGAGTTGAGGGACAGCATCTAGGCCCAGAGTTCAGGCCCCACGTCCGGACCCCAAAAAAAATATGAATTATTTATGGAATTTTCAATTTAATGTTTTCAGACAGTGGCTGACTATGGATAACAAATATTGGACAATGAAAATTTCAAGTGGCATTCATACCCCAAGAATCCCCCGTCCCTCCTAGGCCCCTTTGGTCTTGGGTAACATGCAGTTAGTGTTGATGCTGCCACACGGGGGCGCCATTGCCCTTTGCCTTAGTAGCTGGGCTGCAGCACCGTGTCAACCCACAGTTGTGACTTGCTGTGGAAGCCATCTACTCTTCTTCGGGAGAGTTAAAGCAAAACTGGTGTGACTTAACAAAGTCCTTTATTCCACTTCAACAGGTCTGAATGAGGTAGAGAGAGTAAGATTGTGCCACGTGCTGATCGTGGACTGCCTTTTGCTGGGGAATGACAGCATCTAGAATCTTCTGTTTCTCCAGCTCTAGAATTTGGCCTTACCCCAGTCCTGATATCACATGAAATGACAGAAGACAGCATACAAGGAATCAAAGCAGGTTTGTGACTTGCCCTTTGAAGGGGAAAGAACTTGGCTGTCTAGGCATAAGAAAGTCCGTGGTCAGCTTTCGGATTCTTCCTGTCCTCAGCCAGGCCAGGATCCTGGCTCAGAAACACATGTCCTTAGCCCCCAGGTAGGGAGTATGGGCTTCCTACTTCTGTAATGACCTCAATCTACTTAGGTCTATTCTTTTTGGTGCAGGTACTGGGGCTTGAACTCAGGACCTGAGCACTGTCCCTTAGCTTTTATTCCTCCTCTCAAACCTGGAGCCACAACTCCACTTTTGGCTTTTTGGTAGTTAACTGGAGAATCTCATGGACTTTCTTGCCCAGGCTGGCTTTGAATCTCACAATCCTCAGATCTCAGCCTTGGGGTAGCTAGGATTACAGGTGTGAGCCACCAGTGCCCAGCCTCCAGTCCCTTTAAAGATGATTGCTTTCTGGCACTACCTTCTTGCAAGTTCTGTCTGGACCAGTTTGTTTCCCTGGTTACTGTAAAATTTAATCAGGAGGGGGCTGGGATGGTGGCTTAGTGGTAGAGTGTTTGCTTAGCATTCATGAAGCCCTGGGTTTGTTTCCTCAGTACCACATACATAGAAAAAGCCAGAAGTAGCTTGTGGTTCCAGTGGTAGAGTGCTAGCCTTGAGCACAGGAGGCTCAGAGACAGTGCCCAGGCCCTGGCTGGCAAAGCCCCAAGACTGGCAAAAATAATCAGGAGAAGAAACAAAAGACAGAAGCAGAGAAGCAGGCATAAGAGTAGAAGGAAGCGGCTGAAAGCCCTCCTGAACCTGTGAGCTCCCCACTCCGGAGTACACTGCAAGCACCTGAGACTCCTTACAAGCACAGTTCCTGGTTTCACTTCTAGACTATCAGTAGATCTGCAGAAGGGTCTGGAATGTGCTAGTTCTAACAGCTTCACAGGTGCTAATGATGCTTTTGTCCTGGAGAAGAGAGACTCTTCCAGCACCAGTTATGAGAGAAACATTTGAGGTTGTGGATTTATATAATAAACAGCTGTGTGTGTGAGCGAGCTCAAGGCCTGTGAGTGGGAGGTGGGAAGGGCGGACCCAGCTCTGGGGAATAAATAGAGGGAGGGATTACTACTACTACTACAACCACTATGCAGTGAGTTCCTTCGAACAGCCAAGGTAAGTGTGGGGTTTCCTTGAGGTTATTTCTGACAGTAGGATTTTGTGTTGATTTGAATGCTACATCTAGCTTGCTCTAGCTCCAGGGGCGATCTGGGTTACAAGAATCTGTCCTCGCTCTGGTCATAGCGTGTGGCGCTTGCCTGCTTCGGGTGTCTGGCTTCCTGCGGCCTCCTGTGCCTCTTCTCCAGCTTCGCTGGATGGGGAAGTCTGGGATGTCTTTGTGTGTCTTTTTCCTGGCCAGGATGGAGGCTTGTCAAAGGTAGAGAAGCATTTTTTTGAGTTGGGAGCTTTTAGTGCCAATCCTGGGCCCTGTCTTGTAAGTTTTTTGCTTTCTCAGGGTCCGTGTTCTCTCTCTTAAGTTTTTTGGTTTTTTATCTCAATGCTTGCACTTCACCACTTGAACCACAGCTCCACTTCTGGCTTTTTTTGGGGGGGAGGGAGTATTATAATGGGGATAAGAGTCTCACGGTCTCTTCTGTCCCTTCTGGCTTCCAACTGGCTTTCTCAGATCTCAGCCTCCTGAAAAGCTAGGATGACAGGCGTGAGCCACTAGCAACCTGACTGGGAGTTCCTTTTTTGGATCCAGCTCTAATCTCAAGTACACTTTCCTCAAATCATAAGATAACCCTGTGGTATGATGGGGCGGGGGGAAGATGTCGGGTCCTCAGCCCAAATGAAAGGCCTTGGGGCGACCCAGCATTCCCAATGACATCTAAGTCAAACAATTTCCATTAAACCACATTCAATTCTTCTGCCCACTCCACAGGGCCCAACTTGGAGCTAACAGCTCCAGCAGCACAGTTTGTGGATGAAATTGCTGCCAGTTAATTTGGGTTTTCAGAAATAAATGGCTGTGATGGTGGTTCCCCAACTCCTTCTCCAGGACTTCACGAGGGAGCTGACTCTCTGGCTTAAATGCCATAGCAACTGTTAGATCCTGGTAGTTACCACAACTGGGGAGCCTGAGTCATCTGTGGGCTTGTTTGTCTCCCTTTCATGAACAGCCAGGGGGCTCTGCACTGGCTTGGTGAGACCGATAGGGCTCGCATCTGTCTGCAGGAAGCACTTGGTCTGCAGACAAGTCCATCTGCATATTTACACATGCATATTGACTAAGTATGGTATAGACAGGGGTGGGTTCCAACCGGGTCACTTAGGATGATGACCTATAACCTAACAACTGAATCCCAGGAAGTTGGCACTTGAGTGTGTTTGTGTGTGTGTGAGAGAGAGAGAGAGGGAGAGAGAAGGAGAGAAAGGAAGGGAAAGAGGTAAACAAATGGAGAGAGACAGGTGTGTGAATTCAACCATAATGTGTGTGTGTAAGAGAGAAAGGGAAGGGGGTAGACAAATGGAGAGAGAGGACAGGTGTGTGAATTCAACCATAATGTGTGTGGGAGGGGGAAAAAAGAAAGGGGGTGGACAAATGGAGAGAGAGGACAGATGTGTGAATTCAACCATAATGTGTGTGTGTATGTGTGTATATATATGAGAGAGAGAGAGAGGGAGAAAGAGAATGGAACTAGGAAAATTGAGGGGATGGGTGGGGTGGGGAGAAATGGAAAATGATGAAAAGGGTACCATTGATCAAAATGCATTATACTCAAACTGACAAGCTGAAACCTTTTGTGCAACTATTTTTCTCTGTATGTGCCAATCCTGAGGCTTGAACTTAGGGCCAAGAAGCTGTCCCTGAGCTTTTTTTTTTTTTTTTGTATAGTCTGGTATTGAATTGTGACCCTCAGATCTCAGCCCCCTGAGCAGCTAGGATTACAGGTGTGAGTTGACAGTGTCTGGCTTCACGCTTCTGCTTTGCATGTGTTGACATGTAAACTCTTAAGACAGGAGCTGGTGACCTCTATTTCCCTCTTCCACCAGAACTGGGGTCATTACAGGTGAGTGTTGACGGCCAGTTCCTCTTTTTCACCTTCTTCTGGGGACTAGGAATGCCATTTGTTCAAGTCCCGGGGCTTGACCTCAGGGCCTGGGCACTGTCCCTGAACCTTTCTTTGCTCCCTACTACCACTTGAGCCACAGCGCCACTTCTGGCTTTTTCTGTGTATGTGGTACTAAGGAATCAAACCCAGGGCTTTGTGCATACTAGGCATGCACTCAATTATTAAGCCACATTCCCAGCCTTCATTGATTCAGTCTTTTTTTTTTTTTTTTTGGTCAATCCTGGGGCTTGAACTTGGGCCTGGGTACTGTCCCTGGGCTTCTTTTGCTCAAGGCTAGCACTCTACCATTTGCCGCTCTTTCTTTTACAAGCTTTTCATTGGCATTGTGGGTAATTGCCAGGACACCAACTCTAAAATGTAGCCTGGGCTTCAGAAAGGCAGGACACAAAAATGACAACAACTGAATTTCCGATGTAGATTTTGGCCGCCTTTAACATTTATGAGCGGCCATAAAAGGGACGGGTGGAATTGTACCTGCAGTTCCCCAGCACAAGCCATCATTTCACACATTTCAACATCTGTTTTAAGATCACATAGCAGAGGATGTTGGGTAATTGGCTCCTTTTTTTTTTTTTTTTTTTTTGGCTTGGGCCCATCAGTTAGGCCCCATTAACTTTATTATAAATTCTCAGGATTTATTAGTAAATATTTAGGGAGCCTGACACTGCTGCTCTAGCCGGGGAGCTGGAAGTGTTGTCAGTTGGTGCTTCCCTGGACAGCCAGGAAGGGGAAGGATCCAGAAAAATGCTCTCCTGCAAGAGGACCGTGAGGACCAGAGAGGCTACCCCACTCCAGGTGCTGTTACTTGCTAAGGGGCTCAGGGGCCTGGAGGCTGAGACAAACTGGCCAGGCCTGCTTCACAGCTCGGACTTGATTACCTATGTTGGCTAATTTTGGGTAAGACCTTTCTGTTTTCAGTGCCTCCGTTCTTCCTTTCTGTAAAATGGAATTGGTTGGTGATGGCTTCATCTCCTGGGACAATTTGGAGGTTTGTTTTTTACTTTATTTTTGTGTTGGTAGTGGGGCTTGAACTCTGGGTCTACACTGCTGATCCTATACTTTTTTTCTTTCACTCAAGGCTAATAGTCTACCACTTGAGCCACAGCATCACTTCTGGCTTTTTCTGAGTAGTTTACTGGAGATAAGAGTCTCGTGGATTTTCCTGCCTCCGCTGGCTTCGAACCAGAATTCTCAGATCTCACCTTTCTGAGTAGCTAGGATTACAGGCGTGAGCCACTGACATCTGGATCCATCTGAAGATTTGTGAAAATGAGGGAGTCTCAGTACTGTCTGAACACAGGCGGAGATCCACAAGGAGCGGATTTGTACAGAAAGAGGAGAGTTGCTTCACTGGTAGAATGCTCTGGCACACATGCACATTCCCTTTTTTTTGGTCAGTTGTGGGGCTTGAACTCTGGGCCTCCTGTCCCTCAGCTCTTCAGCTCAAGGCGAGTGCTCTACCACTTGAGCCACAGCTCCACTTCCAGTTTTCTGAGTGGTTTATTGGAGATTAGAGTCTTGTAGAATTTCCTGTCTGGGCTGGCTTTGAACCCTGATCCTCAAATCTCAGCCTCCTGAGTAGCTAGGATTACAAGCGTGAGCCACTGACGCCCAGCTTCATGCTCATTCCTTTTAGTGAGGCCTAAAGGCTGAGCTAGATAGGGTCTTGGTCAAACCTAGCCTCTCCACCTGTGTGACCTTGAGGACATTACTTACCCTCTCTGGGGTTCTCTTATTACTGTTATAAATAGTTGTAAAACTGTTACTCCACAGGACTTGTGGGGCTCAATAAATTTATTGATAACATTTATTGTTCTTAGTCACAGTTGAGAAACAAGTTTTTGGTTTTTCTTTTTCTTTCTGAGCCTGCTTCTTCAGTCCCAGATGGCCCTGGCCCACTGCCTGGCTCTGTGTGGAGGGAGAAAGTAGGGGACAAACTCAAGCTTTTGGCACAGGTAGTGAGGAAGCGGAGGCCCTCAAACTGATCATTTCTCACGATCCACCTACTTCAGGCCACTTTGCTGTCCTCTTGTCTCAACCCCAGGGATCAGCGCCAATCTCTGCCATTGCCCCAGAGAGAGGGTGTAACTCATTTCCAGGTCCTTTCAGGTCTAGGAGGAAAAGATTGGGTTTTTTTTGGATCAGTCGTGGAGCTTGAACTCTGGGCCTGGGCACTATCCCTGTGCTCTTCAGCTCAAGGCTAGTGTTCTACCACTTGAGGCACAGCACTACTTCTGGTTTCCTGAGAGGTTTATTGGATATAAGAGTCTCACAAGCCAGGCGCTGGTGGCTCACGCCTGTAATCCTAGTTACTCTGGAGGCTGAGATCTGAGGATCGAGGTTCAAAGCCAGCCCGGGCAGGAGAGACCGTGAGACTCCTAGCTCCAATAAACCACCAGAAAACCGGAAGTGGCGCTGTAGCTCAAGTGGTAGAGCGCTCGCCTTGAGCTGAAGAGCTGAGGGACAGCGCCCAGGCCCAGAGTTCAAGCCCCACGGCCGACCAAAAAAACAAAAAGTCTCACAGACTTTCCTGCTCGGCCTGGCTTTGAGCCATGATCCTCAGATCTCAGCCTCCTTAGTAGCTAGGATTACAGACTTGAGCCACTGGCCCCCGGCTAAGATATTTTTTTTAATGCTCCAAACAGGAAACAAATGATGGGAGAGTCCAGTGTGGCAGAGAAGTTGTGCCCAACTGTTTGCCAAATGTCCTCCCAGGCAGCCGGAGCCCTGGCTTCACTTCGCCTGTGTGTCCCTTTGTCTAAGGTGGGACAGTATCATCCTTGTGGGTCCCAGGGGAGCATGTCAGAGATCTTTCCATCACCAAAGCCTCTCAAACTTTTTTTTTGGTGCCTGGTCCTAGGGCTTGAACTCAGAGCCTGGGCAACTGTCCTTGAGCTTTTTATGTTCAAGGCTAAGTGCTCTACCACTTGAACCATGGCTCTACTTCTGGTTTTGTTGTTGATTAATTGGACTTTCCTGGCCCAGGCTGGCTTCAAACCACAATCCTCAGATCTCAGTCTCGTAGGTAGCTGGGATGACAGGCATGAGCCACCAGCACCCGACTAAGCTTAGGAGTCTTTATGCTTCGCTTCTGTCCTGGCTTGGCCCAGCTGAGCTATCAGCACAGGCAGCTTTTGGCATATCCTGTTTGTGCCACATTCACTTGCTGTGATGTGACTCTGTTCTTGCTGTCTCAAGTCTCAAACATGAAGCCCAAAGGCAAAAGTTCCAGGTGGACCTTGAGGGTTAGAACTCCCGTCTGTGGGCCTAGACCTCCCTCCTTCCCCCCACTCCTACTCCCCTCCACCCTGAGCTACATGGCCATGAGGCTTTTGGTACTGCTGGCCTGTGCCCAAGTCTCCTATTACTAATGGAGCTGCAGCCTCATTTGTCTGATTTATGTTTAATATTCTTCAGGTTTATACCTTTTCTCAGCAATTTAATAATGATCCATAAACCTGTCTCCTTGGAATTAGAATTGGAAGGTCTGTGACTCTGGGGACCATTTTGATTTCAGATCTCCCTCCCCTTCTCTCTCCTCTCTCTCTCTCCTTTTTTCCCTATCTCTCTCCTTTCCCTCTCTCTTCCCCTATTCTCCTCCCTCTCTCTCTCCTCTCTCTTCTGTCTGTCTCGTAACTGGGCAAGCCAGGCACTGGTGGCTCAGGTCTGTAATCCTAGCTACTCAGGAGGCTGAGATCTGAGGATCACCCACTGGGAGCCAGCCAGGGCGGGAAAGTCCCTGAGCTGCTGCTGCTGCTTTTTTTTTCTTTTTGTCAGTCATGGGGCTGGGTGTTATCGCTGAGCTCTTTTGCTCAAGGCTAGTGCTCTACCAATTTGAGCCACAGCACCACTTCTGTTTTTTGGAGATAAGAATCTCATGGGGACTTTTCTGTCCCTGACTGTCTTTGAACCACAAGCCTCAGCTCTCAGCCTCCTGAGTATCTGGGCTTACAGGTATGGGCTACCAGCGGCCTAGCTCCATGAGACATTTTATCTCTAGTTAACTAAGAAAAAGCTGGAAGTGGAGATATGGCTCAAATGGTAGAGCGCCAACCTTGAATACAAAAGCTCAGGGGCAGAGCCTAGGGGCTGAGTTCGAGTAACTAGTGGATCTAACCTCAACCTTGGCTGGCATACATTTACTCATGTTTCTGATTGTCAGCCCTGTCAGGAGTCTGGTCCCAGTGTGGCCTCTCTGAATCTTTGTTGATTCCCCATAGGTCTAGGAGCCAGGGGTAGTAGTGGGGACCCCACTTGTATTCTCTCTCTCTCTCCTCTCTCTCTGTCTCTCGTTGTAGGGTTTGAACTCAGGGCCTGGGAGCTGTCCTTGAGCTCTTTTGCTCATGGCTAGTGCTCTACCTCTACCACTTTATGCTACAGCACCACTTCCAGTTTCTGGTGGTTAATTGGAGATAAGAGTCTTATAGATTTTCCTGCCTGGGCTGGCTTTGAACTGGGATCCTCAGATCTCAGCCTCTTGAGTAGCTAGGATTACAGGCAGGAGCCACCAGCACTGAGCATGCGTAGTGCTTTTTAAGACAGGTTTTGTATAGCAGGGACGCCTCCCTGCCTCGGCAGATGGATACTTGGAGGGGAACATTTTTTTTTTGAAGGATGCTGTGAGACTATAGATGAGCGCTGCATGTAGGGTGGGGTCAGACAAGGCACACAGAGCTGCTGTGGGTAGGTAGTAGATTCTGGGTCACAGTACTAGGGTTTGAACTTGGGACCTTATGCTCCTGCTAGACCTTTTCACTTACAGTTAACACTCCAGAGCTTGAGCAACACCTCTGCTTTGGGTTTTTTGTTTTTTTGTTTTTTGCTGGTTAATTGGTGACAAGAGTCTTCATAGATTTTTTTTTTCTTTTTTTTTTTTTGTCGGTCGTGGGGCTTGAACTCTAGGCCTGGGCGCTGTCCCTCAGCTCTTCAGCTCAAGGCGAGCGCTCTACCACCTGAGCTACAGCGCCACTTCCGGTTTTCTGGTGGTTTATTGGAGCTAGGAGTCTCACGGTCTCTCCTGCCCGGGCTGGCTTTGAACCTCGATCCTCAGATCTCAGCCTCCTGAGTAGCTAGGATTACAGGCGTGAGCCACCAGCGCCCGGCCGTCTTCATAGATTTTTGTCTGCCTGGGCTGGCTTTGTACCATGATCTTCAGATCTCAGCTTCCTGAGAAGTTAGGATTATAGGCATGAACTACCAGTGCCTGGCTGGGTAGTGGTTCTGGTGTTGGAGATCCCTAGGTTCTTTTCTTTCTTTTTTTGTTGGTCATGGGGGCTGAACTCTGGGCCTAAGTGCTGTCCCTCAGCTCAAGGCTAGCACCCTACCACTTGAGCCACAGCACCACTTCTGGCTTTTCTGCTTAAGTGGTGCTGAGGAATGCAATCCAGGGCTTCAAGCAGGTGAGGGAAGCACTCTTATCACTGAGCCACCTTCCCAGCCCCAATCCCCAGTTTCTTAGTGGGAAGCTTAATGCTGATAGTCCCAGTGTCACTAGCTCCTCACAGGATCCCAAAAGATGTGCCTGGATAAGTGTAGAGACATATGTCCTCAAGAATATGGACAAATGGGTCCAAGCCATTCTAACAGGGTTTTCCCAAAGGACAAAATTAATAGGTGACCTATATCTATTTCTTTTTTCTTTTTCTTTCTTTCCTTTTTGGTTGGTCATGGGGCTTGAACTCTGGGCCTGGGCACTGTCCCTGAGCTCTTCAGCTCAAGGCTAGTGCTCTACCACTTGAGCCACAGTGCCACTTCTGGTTTTCTGGTGGTTAATTGGAGATAAGAGTCCATGGACTTTCCTGCTCAGTCTGGCCTTGAACCAAGATTCTCAGCTTCCTGAGTAGCTAGGATTTATAGGTGTGAGCCACCAGTGCCCAGCAACTGTATCTATTTCTAACATCAGATTTATTAAGAACTGGTCTAGGTGATTGCAGAGACTGAGATATCCCATGCTAAGGCCATCTTCAAGCTGCAAGCCAGGGAAGTTGAGATGTTGACTCTATCCAAGTCCAAAAGCAGGGAAGCTGATGGTACAACTCAGAGGCCAAAGGCTGGAGAACCTGGACTTCTGCTAATAAGGGAGCTAAGAGTCTGAAGAAGAACGTGGAATTAATTCAACACAAGCTGTGGCCTGTGTGTGAAACCCTACAGATATTCAGACTCCCAGGTTCTAGCTCCAGCTGAGAGGACTTTGTGACTTTCTTTGGGGACAATAGCAAATGAAGCAGTATGCTTATACACTGGGACCTTGATCATTCCCATTTGTTGTGTGTGAGTGCATGCGTGCGTGTGTGCGTGCGTGCGTGCGTGCGTGCGTGTGTGTGTATGTGTGTACTGTGTACTGAGACTTGAATTCAGGGCCTGGGCACTGTCCCTTTAGCTTTTTCTGTCAAGGCTAGCACTCTTACCGCTTGAGCCACAACTCCACTTCTGGCTTTTTATTTGTTAATTGGAAACAAGAGTCTAAAGAGTCTCAAAGAGTTTCTTGCTTAGGTTTGCTTTGAATTTCAAAACTTCGATCGTCAATCAGATCTTAACTCCTTTGTTTGGTGGGCTGTGGCTACTCTCGAAATGATGCCTGATTGTATTTTTGCTTATGGGGAAAACCATTCGTGCTTGGAATAAATAATTCTTGTGCCAGGCAGAAGATATCCATTTCCTTTTGCTTTATTCATTGTTATGACTCGCAATCAAAGACAGCTTAATGGTGAAATTGCTATAAAACGGCCGAGGACACACATCTTTGGGTATTAGTTTTGTTTTAGTAAATTACAAAGTAGTGATTTAACTTGCCACCTTTAGGCTTATTTCTGCCTCTCCGTGGGGTAATATAATCAGCAAGATCTACGACAGCCTTCAGTTTCTAGAGAACACAGATAAATAATTTCCCAATATGCTCTTGTGCAAACTAAATTACCTGTGACACTTGATATCCCCTCCTCCTCCATCCAGAAGTAGAGTGTGAGGGTGATGGGGGCTGAGATTCATGACCAGTCTGTACCAAAGGAGACAGAAGTAGAGGATGCTGGGCTTGATGGACAGTTGCTCTAGGAAGGGTCTTGCTGGTACTAATGTTTGCAGGAATTTCCCAAATGCATAGCGGCACCAAAGATGGGAGCCAGAGCTGATTGGGTGGTCCAGACATGTGGGGTTCCAGAGAAACAGGAGGCGGCTGAGTCTAAGAGTAGGGAGCCCAGATAGCTCACTGGAGATACAAGTAGGCTCTTAGGACACAATAAACTCCCACCTGATTATTTAATCTTTTCTTTTTGTGCTGGTACTGAGGCTGGAACTCAGGACCTGGGTGCTGTCCCTGAGTCTTCTAGGTTCAAGGCTAGCGCTTTCTGACTTGAGCTACAGCTCCACATCTGCTCTTTGCTTATTAATTGTAGATAAGAATCTCATGGACTTTCTTGCCTGGGCTCCGAACTGTGATCCTCAGATCTCAGCCTCTTGAGTAACTAGGATTACAGGTGTGAGCCACTAGTGACTGGATGGCTTTTATTTATTTATTTTTTAAATTGTCAGTCATGGGGCTTGAACTCAGGGCCTGGGTGCTGTCCCTGAGCTTTTTCACTCAAGGCTAGTACTCTACCACTTTGAGCCACAGTGCCAGGTCTGGTTATCTGGGGGTTAACTGGAGAAAAGAGTCTAATGGATTTTCTTGGCTTTCAGCTGTGATCCTCAGATCTCGGCCTCCTGAGTAGTTAGGATTACAGGTAGGAGCTACTGGTGCCCAGCCTATTTTTACTTCTAAAGATACGCAGTTAAGTAGATAATGGATGATGGGTTGTTGGAGGATGGATAAAAGGATGAATAGAGGAAGGTGTATCCCAGTGTAGGCACTGGCCAGGCCTGTGGAGGGCTTGCATTCTTCCGGTCAGCACATAGTATATTTCTTCTTCCTCTTTGTAGTTTGCCTAGACATGTCTGGAGCTTTTATTGGATTCTCCACAGAGATTTCTCGGTGTAGTGATTGTGCTAATCAAGTCTCTCCCTAATTAGAACTGTCAGCTCCCTGGTGGGCCACCTCTGCCATTTTGGGGGATCAGGTTGGCAAGTTGGGGCATGTAATGATAATTTTCTTAGACTGTGGGGGTGGGGTGTGGAATTCTTCACAAGTCATTTCATCTTAGACAAACATTGTCGGCCTTTCTAAATGATCAAGTATGATTGACAGGGGAAGAGGGAGGAGAAAAGCACTTAAAGGATTCTAAGTTAATATCATCTGGGATAATAAAAAAAAGAGATTTCCTTTTAGGGCCATATTGGTGGGTGACTCTTTTTTTGTTTTTGGTCAGTTGTGGGGCTTGAACTCTGGGCCTCGGCATTGTCACCTCTTGAGCAACAGCGCCACTTCCAGTTTTCTGAGTGGTTTATTGGAGGTAAGAGTCTTACAGACTTTCCTGTCCAGGCTGGCTTTGAACTGCAATCCTCAGATCTCAGCCTCCTGTGTAGCTAGGATTAGAAGTGTGAGCGCCAGTCCCCGGCTCATATTGGTGAATATGGGGAGTGTAATAATGCCCTTACCCAGGCCAACTTGACCTTCCAGAAAGTTATTTCTCCTGACGACTGCTTTCTGAGCATCCCTGGGTAGGTGCATGGAAAGCCTGAATCTCTTTTTTGGAGGAAACAAGTCTCAGAAGGAAAGATTGCTGGGTACCTCTGCATTCAGGTTCTCTCTGGAGGAAGTGGGTCCTGTGCTGGAAAGCTCTTGGCCTGTCTGGCCATGGGGCTCTGAAGATGGAGAGAGAAAGAGGGGAGTCATTTGCTGTCAGCTGCTCAGGCTACATCAGTGCCCACCTAAGGGGTGTGTGTGTGTGTCTGTGTGTTGCTTAGATCTGGTTCTTTCCAGTCTCTAGATTTTCAGCTTCAGCAAAGGCTCTAATCATAGTGATCAGCAGTCAACTCATCACATTAATTGGATTACATTTCCAGCAGGGTTCCTGGAATGGTTCCATTGCAAATGGTGCGAAAGGATGCTTGGGCCTTTCTGCGCCCCATGCCTCCTCCTGCACTCCAGGGAGCTGTCTGGATGTGCAGCAGCACTTTTTGGAAATGGGCATCAACTGTCTGCAGTTCCTTCTGTGTGTGCGTGTGCGTGTGCGTGTGCACATGCATACCACTACTGAAGCTTAAACTCAGGACCTAGTGCTGTCATAAGGTTTTTGTCATTCAAAGGCGGTGTTCTACCATTTGAACCACATCTCCAACTTCCATTTCTTTTTGCTACTTAGTAGACTTTTCTGCCCAGGCTGGCTTCAAACTTCAATCCTCAGATCTCAGCCTCCTGGGTTGCTAGGATTACAGGCACGAGCTATAATGAGCCTGGCTCACTTTCACTTTTTTTTTTTTCACCACTGCAGGTATTACAGCTGTAGGTGTCTTTATGTTTGACAGCTCCCTAGGTGATGGATTGCTTTCTTTGGAATAGATGATAGAGGTATAAGTAAAGGGGCTTTTTGTTTGCAAATGAGAGGAGGCTCTATAGGTGTTTATGTAGAAGGGTTTCAGAAGCTGTTCAGTAGCTTTGGGTCTTGAGGGACACAGGAAGAGCTTGAATACACAGCGGAGAACCATGAGAACAGCTGAGCTTCTTGGGACGTGATCCCCTTACCCCTTCTCTCCTCAAATTGAATGAGGGAAGCCAGCAAGCTCTCCACATCACCCTCTGAGCGAGTGTGGCACTCATCAGTGAGGTGTGCAGTTGGGTTTCAAGGTCACAGCTGGTTAAGGGAACAGGAAACAGTTTGGGCAGGCATGTGGCTTACACATCAGGGTAAAGTGGCTATGAAAAGACAGATAGAGGAGTTTCTAGATTCACAAGTGAGCTTTTGGAAGCAAGTGACGAGAAGATGAGCTTTAGGTGTTTTTTTGGTTGTATTTTTATGAAGTTTGTGTCATCCTGAGAATTAGCCTCATTGATTTCTGTCACGAGGTTAAAAACCATACAAATAATTTTAATGGCCACAATTACGTGCTCATCACAAAATCACAGGGCCTTGTGACATAATTACTCCAAAAAAAAGATGACTGTATGAGCAGCTATTAATTAGTGAATAGCTTTGGGAGGAAAAAGTTCAATAGATTTGGGGAGACACTGTTAATAACCCATTATAGTATGTCTAAGGGTGTGTGTGTGTGTGTCAAATCGCCATGTCATGCCAAAGTATCGATTTATAGCTCCATTTTTTCAATCATTTCAAAATAATTAAGAGTAGGCTGTGTCTCTGACCAGGAAGATTTGAGGCACAGAAATCATATATCTACGCTTAAAAGGGGATGGGCCATTTCTGGCCAGGCTGGAGATCAAAGTTCTTTTGACATGCATTTGGCAAGTGTAGACACGTTTTATAGCTTCTCAGAAAGTATTAGTGATTTTAGATAAGTAGCATTCAGCTTTCTTTTTTTTCTTCCCCTTTGCCATGGCCTTCTTGCATATCAAGGGAGGAAAATCATAAATCATCAGGAACTTTTGACCTTCACTTGGGATCTTTGAAGAGTCCTGTGCGCCCTTCCAGGCAGGATGGGAGTAACTCTACAAAACTCTGAGCCTTTCCCCAGAGTGGGTCTGAGGAAAGTTGTTCTGTTCTAAGGGAGACCCTCACACTTATTTTTTTGGTGCTAGTCCTGGGGCTTGAACTCAGGGCCTAGGCAATGTCCCTGAGCTTTTGTGCTCAAGACTAGTGCTCTACTCCTTGAGCCACATCTCTATTTCTGGCTTTTGTAGTAGTTAGTTAATTGGAAATAAAAGTCTCAAGGACTTTCCTGCCTGGGTTGGCTTCTAACTGGGATCCTCAGATCTCAGCCTCCTGAGTAGCTGGGATTATTAGGCATGAGCCACTGGTGACCGGCATTTTTGTTGTTGTTGGTGGTGGTTGTGGGATGAATTCTAGGCCTGGATGCTGTCCCTCGGCTCTTCAGCTCAAGGTGAGTGCTCTACCACTTGAGCCACAGTGCCACTTCTGGTTTTCTAGTGGTTTATTGGAGATTAAAGTCTCACAGACTTTCCTGCCTGGGCTGGCTTTGAACTGTGACCCTCAGATCTCAGCCTCCTGAGTAGCTAGGATACAAGTGTGCACCACTAGTACCTGGTGGGTTTTTTTGTTTTGTTTTTTTGTTGTTTTTAATGGTGATATATTTCTATCAGTTCAGCAGTCTTCTTGTAGTAATATTTTATGCAGGTCTTGGGCTTGAACTCAGGGCCTGCTGTCCCTGAGCTTTCGTGTTGAAGGCTAGTGCTACCACTTTGAGCCACAGCTCCACTTTCAGCCTTTTACTCCTCTTCTTCCTCCTCCTCCTCCTCCTTTCTCTCCCCCTCCTCCTTCCTCTCCCCCTCCTCCTGCTTCTCTTCCTCCTCTTCCTTTTCCTCCTTATTCTGTAGTTAATCGTAAGTGTCTCAGACTTTCCTGTTGGCTTAGAATAGTGATCCTCAGATCTCAGCCTCCTGAGTAGCTAGGATTACAGGCCTGAGCCACTGGCACCTGGTTATATACTTACAAAGATTTTTAAATGGGCTGGGAATGTGGCTTAGTGGTAGAGTGCTTGCCTAGCATGCATGAAGCCCTGGGTTCAATTCCTCAGTACCACATACACAGAAAAAGCTGAAAGTGGGCTGGGAAGGTGGCTCAGTGGTAGAGCGCTTGCCTTGCATGCTTGAGGCCCTGGGTTCGATTCCTTAGCACCACATAAGCAGAAAAAGCCGGAAGAGCCGTTGTGGCTCAAGTGGTAGAATGCTTGCCTTGAGCTGAAGAGCTGAGGGACAGCGCCCAGGCCCAGAGTTCAGGCCCTACGACTGGACCTGCCCCCCCCCCCCCAAAAAAAAAAAAAGCTGAAAGTGGCGCTGTGGATCAAGTGGTAGATGTTAGCTTTGAGCAAGAGAAGCTCAGGGACAGCGCCCAGGCCCTGAGTTCAAACCCCAAGATTGGCAAAAAGAGAAATACAGGCTCTCCCTGTCATATTTTCCTCAGGGGAAAGCACTGCTAAAGATTTGAGTGTCTCCTCTGCATAATGATGTACCTGTTAATTTAGGGTCTTAAGAATGGGGCCACCATAATACCGGGCCACAATGTGCTTTTCACTCAACAACAACTCACAGATGCCTTTCCAGTGTGTGTATGCACCTGCGGTTACCTAGTTAGTAACCTATTATAGATTGCTATTTCCACTTCCGATTTCTCTGTCTAGTTCTGCAAGGTAGAGATTGGATAGCCAGATTTTACGCTTCAGAATGGATCTCACCACTTGGTGCCGCTTTCTGCCGCCCTGTCCATCTTCTATTTAGATGATTGTCCTAGCTTCCTCTGCGGGACTCCTGCTTCTGCCCTGGCCTTACACCTTATACCTGCTTCTGAATCCGACAGGGGTAGCAGCCTTTCAGAATACAAGGCGGCTCCTGTTACCTCTCTACTCAAAAACCTCCTTACTACAGCTTTCTTCTATCAACATAAAAGCCACTGCCCTCGTGTGGCTTCGCAGGTTCTTCATGTCCTCCTCCTGCCAGCTGGCTCCGTGGCTGCTTTGCGCTACTCCCGTTACGTGAGCCTCCTGGCTGTGCTTTGAACTTGGCCTAGCATGCTGCCGCCTTCAAGGCCTTTGAATTTACTGTTCCCACTGCTCTTGCAGTGTTCTTTTCAGAAAGTTCATGTGGTGCTCTGTCTTCCTTCCATTCCCCGACTTTCCCCTCACCACACCTCTGTGGTTGACATTTCTGAGAGTGATGTTTTTGAAAATCGTGTACCCAAACGCACCAAGTTAAAGCTGGCGTTACATTTAACTGATGAAGTAATAAGAGCAAGTTCAAGGCTCTCCTCCTACCACTTGAGCTGCAGCTCCACTTCTGGCTTTTTTGTGGTTCATTGGAGGTAAGTGTCTCATGGACTTTTCTGTCTGGGCTGACTTTGAACCGTGATCCTCAGATCTCAGCCCCCTGAGCAGCTGGGATGACAGGCGTGAGCCACCAGCCCAGCAAGACATTGGTTGTCATCATGTGCCTAACCTGTCCTGAGGGAGTAGGAAGAGAAGAGACAAAGGGTTGGACATCCTTGCTGGATCAGTGGGGGAAGATGGCGGCCAGGTGCCCAAGCCATTTAGGAGGAGGTAGTAGGAGGCGGGGAAGTAACGATATAAGAGCAGGACACAGTGACTCTCCTTACCCTTCCACATCTGCTGTTCACAGCCAGCTTTCATTCCTAGGAAGAGAAGGCAGGGAGGTTCTTGACTAGAGGCTGGTGATGGGGGGGGTGGGGGGGGAGGGGGAATGGAGAGCAGGGAAAAGATCCTCTCAGTTTTGCAGCTGAAGTTCGACATTCCCATAGAAGGCTGAGATGCTTAGTGACCTCTTGTCCTCCACTGTGACCGATATTAAAAACTCCCAGTTGGAAAATTTTAGACATCCTTCACAGTCTATTTCGAGTCTTGGGATAGGATGGAGGCCACACTAGTCTGGCTTTCTTTCCACGCAGGTAATGAGTCCACGCTACCTCAGTTGTATCACCTCCCATCTTCAGCCCCAATTCCATCCTCTTCTTTCTTAGTTGATCCCTGCACCTATAAGCTCAGCAGGGCATTGGTTTCCAAGACAATCGATGGCTGTATTTCTCCTTGCTCTGACTTCCTTCTAAATAACAGGCTCCTGGCCCTGCCAGCAGTATCATTGCAGGCAGCGTTGGCAGCCATAGTGGGGGTAAAAATCTGGTGTAGATGCATGTGTGTGTGTGTGCATGCATGTGTGCCATTTATAAGGGCTTGAACTCACAACCTTGCACTCTGGCTTGATTTCTTTTTGCGCAAGGCTGGTGCTCTACCACTTGAGTCATACCTCTGCTGCTGGCCTTTGGTGGTTGCTTGGAGCTAAGAGTCTCCTGGACTTTCTTGCCTGAGTTTGGCTTTGAATCATGATTCTCAGATCTCAGCCTCCTGAGTAACTAGGATTAAAGGTACGAGCCGCTGGTTCCCAGCCATAGGGCTTGAACTCAGGGCCTGGGCACTGTTCCTGAGCTATTGTGCTCAAGGCTGACGTTCTACCACTTTGAGCCACAGCTCCACTTCCAGTTTTCTGGTAGTTAATTAGAAATATGAATCTCTCCATCTTTCCTGCCTGGGCTGGCTTCAAACCTGGATCCTCAGATCTCAGCCTCCTAAGTAGCTAGGATTGCAAGTGTGAGCCACTGGTATCCAGCAGGACCTGTGTGTTTGTGTTTGTGTGTGTGTGTGTGTGTGTGTGTGTGTGTGTGTGTGTGTGTGTGTGTGTGTGTGTGTGTGTGTGTGTATTTGTCCATCGTGGGGTTTGAACTCTGGGCCGGGGTGCTGTCCCTGAGCTCTTCAGCTCAAGGCTAGCACTCTACCACTTGAACCACAGCACCATTTCCAGTTTTCTGGTGCTTACTTGGGGATAAGAGTCTCACGGATGTTCCTGCCCAGGATGGCTTTGAACCACGATTCTCAGATCTCAGTTTCCTGAGTAACTAGGATTACAGGTGTGAGCCACCAGCGCCCGGCAGAGCCTGTGTTTTGAGGGCTCATTTTGACCTCATCAGAGATTCCTCTCTTTGTATTCATATTTCGAGGGTAACCTAGTTTCCTTATGAATTAAAAGGCAGACCCTCAGCAGGGCACCCAGGGAAACATAGTAGATTGTTTGCTGTGTCCAAAGATATTCCTCTGGCAGGTACTGTGTTCGAGCTTTCTTGCTACATAAATGCTTCTTTCTGGCTGTGGGTCCCATCTATCACAACTATTGCCTTTGCCAAACAAGTTGGTGATGTACAGCCATGAATCACAGTACAAGAACTGCTCATAATTGCCTGATAGGGCATTTTCAGTTCTCAAATTTAAAAGCGTTTACTGCTGCAAACAGATGTTAAATCTAGGATGTTAGTCAATTGTTGGTGCTACACACACACACACACACACACACAAAGATGCTTAAAATTAGAAGCCTGATTGGATTTTAAGTACAGTGATCACAGTGGTTGGAATGAAAATAATTGAAATGGTAAACAGTTTATTGTGGGAGACAAGAATAGACCATGAAAAGAGAAGCTGAACTTGAATTTTTACACTCATGAGAAGAGTTAGCAATAGGTATTCTACAATGATTGTTCAGTTAATTAGTTAGCAATAGGTATTCTACAATGATTGTTCAGTTAGTCTGCGATTGTACTAAAAATGCTCTGGTATTTAAGAAATATTAAATACTGTTATTCATAACTTAGGTGATACAAGAAAAGCCACACGGATTCATTGATAAACAATAAGAATGATCACTATGTCGGGCATCAGTGACTCATGCCTGTAATCCTAGCTACTCAGGAGCCTGAGATCTAACGATCATGGTTCAAAGCTAGCCTAGTAGGAAAGTCCATAAGACTCTTATCTCCAATAAACTACCTAGAAAACCAGAAGTGGTCCTGTGGCTCAATTGGTAGAGTGCTCGCCTTGAGCTGAAGAGCTGAGGGACAGTGCCCAGGCCCAGAGTTCAGCCCATGACCGACAGAAAAAAAAAAGCTCACTATTATATACTGGGCACCTATTAAATATTAGACATTGAATATGAACCTTGGTATATCTGATCAACATTAAATCATTGGTTATTTTCCAAAGCCAGGAAGAATCAGTCCTCTGCTTTGCCCAGTTAAAACTGTGGTTGGAGTTCAAGCCCCACGACCGACAAAAAACAAAAACAAAAACAAAAAAACTGTGGTTGGTGCTGATGCCTGTAATCCTAGCGATTCAGGGGGTTGAGATCTGAGGATTATATTCAAAGCCAGCCCAGGCAGACACATCTGGGATACTCTTTATTTCCAATTAAGGAGCAAAAAGCTGCAAGTGGAGGTATGGTGCAACACTAGCTTGAAGTGAAAGAGCCAAGTCAAGGCCCTGAGTTCAAGCTCTAGTGCTGTCTTTCTCTCACAACACTGTGGTAAAATGACAAAATATCAAAATTTCCTAGTTGAGACATTTTATTTTGGAAAGGTCTCTTATTGTACTTCCCAGGCTGGTCTCGAACTTGTGGGTTCAAATGATCTTTCTGCTTTTGATTTCCTGAGTGTATGCCACCATGCTTGCCTGAGACAGACATTTGTTTTTCGTGTATGCTTTCTTTTTGGTGTTAACTGGGGATTGAACTCAGAGCCTTGCTCTTGAGTCATGGCCCAGCACCGAGACAGAGAGAGAGAGAGAGAGAGAGAGAGAGAAAGAGAGTGAGTGTGTGTGTGTGTGTGTGTGTGTGTGTACACGTGCTAGTTCTAGGGTTTGAACTCCGTGCCTGGGGTGATGTCCCCTAGAATTTTCACTCAAGGCTAACTCTCTACCACCTTGAGTCACAGTACCACTTCAGGTTTTCTGATGGTTAATTGGAGAGAAGAGTCTCAGACTTTCCTGCCTGGGGTTGGCTTTGAACCTCGATCATCTGATCTTAGCCTCCTGAGTAGCTAGGATCTCAGACGTGGAACCACCAGTGCCTGGCTTTCATCCTGTATGTCTTGTTTTGTGTTTGTATTGTGGCCTCAGCTGACACTGGATTGTAGGTGTCTGTTCCCCTCGGGGCAGGCCCAGGTTCTCCTCAATATCTGCATTCTAGGTATCAGCACCATGAACTCCCCTCCAGAGCCAGGCAGCCCTTAGAAGACCCCAAATGCTTTGCTATGGCTATGTTGACTGGCAAAAATAAAGAGGGACAGAAACGTGGCTGGAGCTGCCCACTGCTGATGGCATGCTCCAAGGTGGGGCCGAGGGAGAAAGGTACTGTGCTGGCTGGAAAGGAGGTGGCTGAGATTCACATGAATTTAGGTCAGGCCTCAGTCTCCCTCTTAAGCTTCGGAGGGTTACTCTCCAGACAGGAATTCCTGTCCATGTGAGTTTTGAGCACCACAACTGGCTTTTATGTCTTTCATTGTTGTTACAAAGGAGATGTACAGGTTCCCCATGTGCCTGTGAATGCGCATGTGCGCACTGCACCACGCATGCGTCTTGCATGCCCGGTGTATGTGCGTGTGCATACGCCATACCACGTATGCGCTGTGTGTGGCATGCGCGTTGTACCACGCATGTGCTGCACATGCATAGGTGTGTGTTATGCTTGTTGGGTGTCAGGATGGGCCCAGCTATCTCGCTGTTGGCTAAGTCTGCTGCTGTGACAGATGTTCTTTTGCTTAGAGATTCATTTTGGGGGTCTTTAGCACAAAAGCTTGAGGTAAGCAGCTATTGCCTAAAAGATTCATTCTCAACATTAAAACCTCTGTATTAGCCCGCTGATTTAATGGGCAGATAATTCCGAGTCCTGTAGATAGTCATCTGCTAACCAATTGAACACATTTGATCGGATAATGGCGGTGAGAATGGGCTATGGCTCGGTGCTGTGAGGCCTGACGTTGCTCTCTGAGCTCCCAGGAGCTAGCAGAAGTGTTTTTAATTTTTAATTTAATTTTTGTCCGTCCCGGGGCTTGAACTCAGGGCCTGGGCCCAGTTCCTGAGCTGCTTTTGCTCAAGGCTAGCACTCTACCACCTGAGCCACACAGTGCCACGTCTGGCTTTTTCTGTGTATGTGGTACTGAGGAATCGAACCCAGAGCTTCAGACATGCTAGGCAAGCACTCTACCACTAAGCCACATTCCCAACCCAGAAATTGTTTTTAAAGCACATTTAAAAAAATCCTCCTCCCTCCTTCCCTCTCTTTCCACTCTTGATCAGCTGGGTTTTTGTGTGTGTGTGTGTGAAATAGATTAAAATTTTATGTAGTACTAGTAATGGGGCTCCAGACTCAGGCTTTACAGTCTAGCTTGGCTTTTTTGCTCAACGCTGGTGCTCTACCACTTGAGCCATAGCTTCACTTCTGGCTTTTTGGTGGTTAATTACGAGATAAGAGTCTCAGGGATTTTTCTATCCAAACTGACCTTGAACTCTGAACCTCAGATCTCAGCCTCCTGAGTAGTTAGGATTGTAGGCATGGAGCCAGTGGCACCTGGCTTCACTGCTGTCTTTGTTTTGGAAGAGCCAGGGCTGGAAGTCAGACACTGCTGTTTGATAGCTGTGACCTTATCATCTTTGTGGTGTGCCTCATCCTTGGCTCTTCTGATCTGTGCTATTGAAGGAACCCTCATGGTCCCTAGGATGCTGGGACTGAGAAGGTCTAGTTTCATGGCAGAGGATCATGGGATCAGCTCAGCTCTGCCTCGGCCTTGATGCAAATAATCTAAGTTCCCAAAGCTTCTCATTTATCTTCCAAGTACCCAGTGATACAAATCGTACAAGGTTTTCCTAACCCAGGCTCTTCTGGGATTAGGAAATCACTCGTGGAAACAAGAGGTGCTGTTGCTTTCACGCCTCTCCTTTTCTGTCCCCCGAGGTCTGTTCTCCCACTTTTTTGTTTTTGTTTTTGCCAGTACAGAGGCTTGAACTCACAATCTAGACACTGTCCCTGAGCTTTTCTACTCAAGGCTGTCCCATTCAAGCCACAACTCTTCTTCTGGCTTTTTGCTAGTTAAGTGGAGATAAGAATGTCATGGAGCCGGGCGCTGGTGGCTCACGCCTGTAATCCTAGCTACTCAGGAGGCTGAGATCTGAGGATCACGGTTCAAAGCCAGCCTGGGCAGGAGAGATCGTGAGACTCCTATCTCCAATAAACCACCAGAAAACCGGAAGTGGCGCTGTAGCTCAAGTGGTAGAGCGCTCGCCTTGAGCTGAAGAGCTGAGGGACAGCGCTCAGGCCCAGAGTTCAAGCCCCACGACCGACAAAAAAAAAAAAAAAAAAATGTCATGGAGTTCTTGCCTAGGGTTGGTTTTGATCTGTGATCCTCAGATCTCAGCCTCCTGAGTAGCTAGGATTTCAGGCAAGAATCAGTGGCCTCTGCCTCTCTCTTGCTGCTGGTTTTTCCTTAGAAGCAGCGTGAGGATGGTTGTCAACTGGAATGCCCAGTTTTGCCATGAATACATTTCTTCCTCAGAGCCACAGAACCTGGTTTGCTGGCTAGCCACAGAATTCTTTTGCCGTTTTCCATCTGGAATATCATTTCCCCTCAAAAGCCTTAGTAGTTGGTTTTTCTTAAAATGAGAGAGAGGGAAAAAAAAGAAAATTTAAATGGATCCAAGTTAAAAAAAAAAAAAAAAAGGACCGAACAGCCAGATTCTATCTAGTTTATCTAGCTTTGTGAAATCTTATTTACCTTGAATCATATTTCCATGTTTCTTCTCATTCTTCTGTATGTATTCATACATTGAATCCACCTGCTATGACTCGCTCTAGTAAAGTGGAACTGAAGGTCAAGAATCCAATTGCCTGGTAGCCATAGGGACACTTTTTTGTGTAACACTTGACTGGTTAACAGATGGAATTTGGGTTATAGAATCTGTCAGAGCCTACAGTGGTGGTCTTCCCACCCCCACTCCCGCCCCAACTCTCCCAACAGAAGCACGGCTACTCATCTATGAAGTCTTTTGTCTGCCTTTCCTGCATCCTTCAGGAGTATTTCCAGAACTTGAGGTGCTGGTGGCATCTGTGTGCACCTGGCTTTCTGCTCCCCCGTGTCAGAACTTCCTCCCTGGTGTCAGGAGCCTGTCTTAGTCTTTAGTGGGAAGAATGGGTCTAGCATGGTAAGGCAGGCTCATGGCAGGTCATTTTGCCAAAACCCAGAGAATGTTGTTGGCTGGAAAGAATGTACTGGCTCTTCCCTTTTGCCAGGACTCCAGCCTTCAGAGTTAATATATGGTTCTTTGTGTGGGGATAGACATGGGTGCCGGGAATGACCTCTGTGGCTCAGAAACACTACCCTACTGGAAGTCAGGGTTGGGCACCAGAGAGGCAGAGTCTCTGGGGGCTTCAGTCAGTGTTTTGCTATTCCTTGCCTGAACTTTGCCTGGCCCTTGCCAGGACTAGTGTTCCTGAGTCCCTTCCCTGTGTAAAATGCTGTCCCTGAGCCCCGTGACCCAGTAAATTCTGGGAATATAGCACTGTAGAGATTGGTCCTCTGAGAGTTTTGCATTTCTGGTTTTATGCATGGAGTCTGTCCAGGTTGGCTTTCCAGACAGCTGATTCCAGCTCCTGTTGAGCATTAGTCTCAGAAAGGGCAGAAGGAATGACTACGCTAGAGGCAGGGTGTTGTATGGGGACCAAGGCTCTGCCTTCATCCCCTTCTAGAATGTTCTGTGACCAATACCTGTCTCATTTCTCTAAAGATGGACACAGGGTTCTGGCCTTCTTCTCTTTGGTGTTTCCTGGCTACCTCTTCTCTGCCAGCCCCTTTCAGCTTCTCTGGATCACAAGAAGATCTCCAGCCTGTCTGTTTGCTGTCTGTAGGCTCCACTTTGTTCTTTTTTGTTTTGGACATGGGGTTTGAACTCAGGGCCTGGGGCGCTGTCCAAGTTCTTTTGCTCAAAGCGAACACTCTACCACTTTGCTCAAAAAACAAAACTTTTGGGTTTTTTGAGTGGTTCATTGGAGATAAGAGTCTCAAAGGGACTTTCCTGCCAGGGCTGACTTTGAACTGCGATCCTCAGATCTCAGCCACCTGATTAGCTAGGATTGCAGGTGGGAGCCACTGATGCCTGGCTTCCCACTTGGCTTTTGGAGGGCTCCGTGGAGGAGGCGGCTCAGGCAGAGGACCGGCTCGGGTTTTCCCAGTGTCCTTGTCTCTCCTGGAGGACTGAGGAGCCTGTGAATGCCAGGGGGCAGCTAGAGCTTTTAGAACAGGAAGCTTGAAGGGATCAATAATGTCCTCCTCCTCCTTCCTTCTCCTCTTCTCCTCCCTCCTTCCTCCTCCCTCCTTCCTCGTTCCTCCTCTTCCTCCTTTCTCCTTCTTTCCCACTCCTCCCTCTTTCTCCCTCCTCTTCCCTCCTCTTCCCTCCTCTTCCCTCCTCTTCCCTCCTCTTCCCTCCTCTTCCCTCCTCTTCCCTCCTCTTCCCTCCTCTTCCCTCCTCTTCCCTCCTCTTCTCCTCCTCCTTCTCCTCCTCCTTCTCCTCTTCCTTCTCCTCCTCCTTCTCCTCCTCCTCCTCCTTCCTCCTCCTCCTCCTCCTCCTTCCTTCTCCCCCTTTTCATTCCCCCTTCTCCTCCTCCCCTTTCTCCTTCTCCTCTTCTCTTCTTCTTCCTCCTCCTTCCTCCTCCTTTTCCTCCTCCTCCTCCCTCTTATTCCTTCCTCCTCCTCCTCACTCTCCTCCCTCTTCCTCCTCCCTCCTTCCTCTTCCTCCTCCCTCCTTCCTCTTCCTCTTCCTCTTCCTCCTCCTCCTTCCTCTTCCTCCTCCTCCTTCCTCTTCCTCCTCCTCCTTCCTCTTTCTTCCTCCTCTTCACCTTCCTTCCTTCCTTTCTTCTTTCCTACCTTCCTATCTTCCTCCTCCTCCTCCTCCTCTTCTTCCTCCTCCTGCTCCTCCTCCTCCTACCTTTTTGTACTTCCTCCTTTTTCTTCCTTTTTTCCTTCCCTCCTCCTGCTCCTCCTCCTTCTTCCTTTTTTCTTCTGCAGTCATGGGGCTTGAACCCAGGGCGTGGGTTCTGTCCCTTCTTTGTGCTCAAGGCTAACACTCTACCACGTGAGCCACAGCACCACTTCCAGGTTTTTCAGATTAATTTATTGGAGATAAGAGTCTCATGGACTTTACTGCCTGGGCTGGCTTTCAACCACGATCCTCAGATCTCAGCCTCCTGAGTAGCTAGGATTACAGGCGCCTAGCTTAGGACCAATCTTCTTTACTCCAAAGACCTCTTCCACGGGGGCTCCAGGAATCCCTGTTGTTTTGCAGAAGATTGTGTTCAATGTTCTCTCCTGAAGTCCTGTAGCTCTTGTCTCGTCTGTGTCCACACTTTTTCTAGACTGAGCTCCCCAGGGCTGCTTTGCTTCCCCACAGAGCTCAGCCACACTTCTGGAGCTTGTGAAGGTGTACAGCGGGAGGATTAGGGTGTGCTAATAAGAGAGCAGACCCGGTGCTGGTGGCTCACACCTGTAATCCTAGCTACCCAGGAAGCTGAGATCTGAGGATCATTGTTCAAAGCCAGCCTGGGCAGGAAATTCAGATGCAACTGGAAAGGCAGGAAAGTCCACTAGACTATCTCCAATTAACCACTAGAAAACTGGAAGAGGTCCTCTGGCTCCAAGTGGTAGACTGCTAGCCTTGAGCAAAAAAGCTCAAGGGACAGTGCCCAGGCCCTGAGTTCAAGGCCCATGACCCACAAAATAAAGAAAATGGAGCAGAATGGACAGATCCTCACACTGATAGATACTAAGAAGACCTTTGTTGTACACCTTTGTGACTGTGTTCTCTTGAGTAGTGATCTCAGGGCCTCATGCTTTCCTTGGCTTTTTTCCACTCAAGGCTGGTACTACCACTTGAGCCACACCTCTGCTTCTGGCTTTTAGGCAGTTAATTGGAGACAAGAATCTCCTGGATTTCCCTACCCAGCCTGGTTTTGAACCACTATCCTCGGATTTCAGACTCCTGAGTAGCTACGATTTCAGACATGAGCCTGGCTTAATGATACTATTTTTACATGCCCATCACACAGGTAGGAGGCAGTTGGCATTGTTGGTATTTATTTTGCCTGTTCACAGCTCTAGTGATACCTCCTTTTGCTCTTGATTTGCATGTCCCTAGCGTGTTGAGTTATCTTTCATACACTTATTTGCCATCTGTATGTTTTCTTTAGTGAAACACATTTCCGGGTTTACTGTTCTGTTTGGAGAATTACCTATTATTCTGATGGGAAGTGTAGCAGAGAGGCACAATACTTTTAGGTGTTTTTTTAAAAAAAATTGTTATTATAAAGGTGATGTACAGAGGGGTTACATAAGTAACAGTTACATAAGTCTGGCAAAGAATTGGTTTCTTTTTTCATAATTTAGTTTATAGTTAGTATAGAGGTGATGTACAGAGGGATCACAATGGCATGAGTCAGGTAATGAGTATATTCCTTCAGTAGCTTCTGCTCCCTTGCTCTTTCCCAATGCCTCCGTCCCATCTCCACCCACAAGTTGTGTAATTCACTGTCACCCATGTCCATTGAGCTGCTGCATGTTTTCAACCTTTTCCCCTGAGTTCTGTGCCCTCCCCTCTACCCGCCCGAGGATATCCATGTGAATACACCATTTATCAGGTGAAGAAGACAGAATCATCAAATAATAAAAATTTAACCAAGAGAGATCTCTTGTTTCCATGTCTTGGAGTTTATTTCAATATATATATTTAATACAAATACGAAGAGGCACATACATCACATCTTTTTTTTTTCTCTCCTAAAAGTATCTTCTTTTGGTCCCACAGTGTGTGAGTATCTAGACTGCTGTATAATTTATCATATCCCAGTGAAGAGAACATTTCTTTTTGGACAATATCACCCCTTCCCTCACTAGGTGGTTCCTGCCCCCCCCCCCAACTGAATGAATATACTAAGAATTGAAATTTCTGGTCTTAGGATTTTCCAACATGGTCAAATAGTAATTTATTTTTGCATATCTCCATGGATGTTTAATGTGATTAAGCTTTTTCTTTTCTTTTTTTTTTTTTTTTTTGTCGGCCGTGGGGCTTGAACTCTGGGCCTGGGCGCTGTCCCTCAGCTCTTCAGCTCAAGGCAAGCGCTCTACCACTTGAGCTACAGCGCCACTTCCGGTTTTCTGGTGGTTTATTGGAGATAGGAGTCTCACGGGTCTCTCCTGCCCGGGCTGGCTTTGAACCGTGATCCTCAGATCTCAGCCTCCTGAGTAGCTAGGATTACAGGCGTGCCCGGCAACCCCCTGTTTTTTCTTGTGCTCTCCTTAGGGGCTTAAACGCAGGGCCTGGGCACTCTCCCCTAGCTTTTCCACTCAACACTGGTGCTCTCCCACTTGAGCCACCCCTGCACTTCTGGCTTTTCTTGGTGGTTAATTGGAGATGAGACTTACAGATTTTCCTGGCCAGGCTGGATTCGAACTTTGATGCTCAGCTCTCATCCTCCTGAGTGGATAGGATTATAGGCATGAGCCACCAGTGCCTAGCTCTGTAATGTGCTTTTATGACTCTTATTGTTATTATTTCAAGACAGGGTCTTGCTATGCAACCCAAGCTGGCCTTAAACTCAAAGTCTTCCTACCTCAGCCTCCTGAGTGCTGGGATTGAAAGTGTGTATCACTACACTCATACTGTTTGTGTGTGTGTGTGTGTTTGTGTGTGTGTGTGTTTTAACTTTATCCCTGTGAATATACATTTCTTTTTCTTTTTTTGTTGGTCATGGGGCCTGAACTCTGGGCCTGGGTGCTGTCCCTCAGCTCTTCAGCTCAAAACAAGCACTCTACTACTTGAACCATAGTGCCACTTCTGGCTTTTTCTGCTTATGTGATGCTGAGGAATCGAACCCAGGGCCTTAAACATGCAAGGCGAGCGCTCTACCACTGAACCAACTTCCCAGCCCCTCTACACATTTCTTTAAATTCATTTGACATTTCATTCTATGCATTCATTTATCAACTCTTGGGCCACTTAGGTTGCTTCCGGCTTTCCTTTATTGCAGTGAAACTGTGAGCATTCTTTTTTCTTCTTTCTTTCTGTCAGTTGTGGGGCTTGAACTCAGGGCCTGGGCACTGTCCCTGAGCCTCTTTGTGCTCAAGGCTAGCATTGTACTACTTGAGCCACAGCACCACTTCTAGTTTTTTGATTGCTTAATTGGAGATAAAGAGTCTCAGACTTTTCTGCCTGGGCTGGCTTTGAACCGAGATCCTCAGATCTCAACCTCCTGAGTAGCTAGGATTACAGGCATGAGCCACTGACACCTGGCCTGTGAGCATTCTTTAAATGTTTCTTTGTGCATCTGTTCTTGAATTTCTTTAGGGAATACATTTTGAAATAGGGATGGTAGGGTACACCCATCTTTAACTTAATTAGATTTTGTCAAACTGCTCCCCAAAGTAGTTGTCCAATTTACACTTCCACTAGGAGTGACTCCAGCACCCTGTTTCCTCCAGGGGTCATCAGCATTGGGTCTTATTGAGCTTGTTAATTAGTGAATGCCACTCTTAGGAGGGTGGAATTAGTAAATAGTAAATAGAAGTTTCACTTCTGTGATTTGCGCGTTTATCTTTCTACCCACTTTTTTTTGTTGTTTTGTCGTAGGGTTTGAACTTGGGTCTGTCCCTGAGCTCTTTTGTTCAAGACTAGAACTCTACTACTTTGAGCCATAGCACCAGTTCTGGCTTTCTGATGGTTAATAGGAGATAAGAGTCTCACCGACTTTCTTGTCCAGCCTGGCTTTGAACTGTGATCCTCAGATCTGAGCCTCTTGAGTGGCTAGGATTATAGGTATGAGCCACCAGTGCCTGGCTCCACTTTTTTTTTTTTTTAAAGTTGGAGTGTGTATGTGTGTGTGTTGGTCCTCCGGCTTGAACTTGGGGCCTGAATACTGTACCTGAGCTTTTGTGCTCAAGGCTAGTGCTTAACCAGTTGAATCACAGCTCCACTTCTGGCTTTTGGGTGGTTAATTGGAGATAAGAGTCTCACAGGCTTTCCTGCCTGCTGGATTTGAACCATGATCCTCAATCTCAGACCTAGGATTACAAGTCTGAGCCACCAGCACTTGGCTAGATTGTCTTTTTCCTTATGAATTTCTTGAGTAGCCTGGATATGAACATTCCATTTCTATAGGACTATAAATATCTAGCGTGAGATTGTGACTTGTCTTTTTTTTTTTTTACTTTGCTTATGATATCTTTTGAAATATAGGCATTAAAAATGGATTTGCAAAGTAGGTTCTGTAGTCACAGGATTGACAACAGTGGAAGATAAATAAAACGTTCCCCACATCCATTCTGCTCCACCTACGCAGGCATCCTTTCAGATTCCTCTGCGTGCATGCGCAAGCTCCAACAACTCTTATCTTTCCCCATGTAGAAAAATACCGTCAAATCAATCTTTTACTTTATGGCTCGTGTTTCAGTTACTTATTTGGGAAATCTTTCTTACTCTTGAGTTTTAAAGACCCTCTGTTTGCTTCTAAAAGTTTTATGGTTTTCTTACGGATGATTTACTTGTTTTAGAATTGCTGATCAAACTATATATATGCCCCCTGAGGTTTTTAAAAAAATTTATTTATTATTGTAAAGGTGATATACAGAGGGGTTACAGTTACATCAGATAAAGAATACATTTCTTTTTGAACAATGTCACCCCTTTCCCCTGAGTTTTAAAAACCTGAGCTTATGTGTGTGTGTGTATCTTTAAAAACATTTTTTTTTTTTGTCATGGGCCTCAGACTTAGGGCCTGGCACTGTCCCCGAGTTCTTTTGCTCAAGGCTAGTGCTCTACCACTTTGAGCCATAGCCCCACTTCTGGTTTTCTGGTGGTTAATTGGAGATAGGCATCTTATGGACTTTCCTGCCAGATTGGCTTTGAACCTGGATTCTCAGATCTCAGCCTCTTGCGTAGCTAGGATTATAGGCACAAGCCACTGGTGACTGGCTCTTATATATGTCTTGTTTTCATCTACATGTAGATCTAAGGAGTGGAGGCATGGCTCAAGTGGTTGAACACCAGCCTTGAGTGGAAAAACCAAGCAAGAGTGTAAGCTCCTGATTTTAAGACCCATGACTGACCCACAAAAAACCAAAAACTCTCAAAAAAACAAGAACAAGCTCCCCTTCCCAAACCCAAACCAATACATTTAGATCTATTGAATTCCTGGGTGCATTGATTTCTCTCTCCAGCAACATACCTATTTTAATTACTTTAGCTTTATAAGAAATCTTCCTTGGATGTTGGGGATATAGCTCTGTGGTAGAGCACTTGTCTAGCATTCACGAAGCCCGGGGTTTGATCCCCAGCAACTCCTCAAGAATCAACAAAAACAAACAAGAAATTTTATCTGGAGCCCAGGTACAGTGGTTCATGCCTGGAATCCTAGCACTTGGGAAACTGAAGTAGGAGAATTATGAGTTCAAAGCTAGCGCAGGCTACCTACTTGAGCCACACCTCTACTTCTGGCTCTTTGCTGGCTAATTGGAGACCTGGTATATTAGTCCTGTGGATTTTCCTATCCAGGCTAGCTTTGATCTCAGCTTGCTGGGTAATTAGGAGTATAGGCATGAGCCACCAGTGCCTGACTCTGTCTTTTATAAACCTAATTTCTCCAGAAAACAATTCTTTGCGTCTTGGTAGGATTTATTCTCTGTTGCATTTTGTGCTATAAAGTTTTGTATTGCTTGAAAAATTACATTTTCTAGTTATTGCTCTTATCTAAGATCACAGCTTAATTTTCTATATTAGCAAAGTTGGCCAAACTCTTGGTAGTTCTTAATAGTGTTCTTTTTAGATTTCCCACAAATAGTGACATTATTTTACTTTTCAGTTTTTGTGGCTGCTACCTTCCTGTTCATTTGTCTAGCAAACTGGTGTGTGTGTGTGTGTGTGTGTGTGTGTGTGTGTGTGTGTGTGTGTGTGTGTGTGTGTGTGTGTGTGTGTGTGTGTGTGTGTGTGTGTGTGTGTGTGTGTGTGTGTGTGTGTGTGTGTGTGTGTGTGTGTGTGTGTGTGTGTGTGTGTGTGTGTGTGTGTGTGTGTGCGCGCATGTGTGTACATGCTAGTCCCCGGGTTTGAACTCAAAGTCTAGGTGCTATCCTTTAGCTTTTTTCATGCAAGGCTACTGCTCTACCACTTGAGCCACAGCTCCACTTCTGTTTTTCTGGGGGTTCATTGGAGATAAGAGTATCACAGACTTTCCTGCCTGGGCTGGCTTTGAACTCTGATCCTCAGATCTCAGCCTCCTGAGTAGCTAGGATTACAAGTGTGAGCCATGGACACATGGCTTATCTTCGTGTTTTTTGCTAGGACCTCCTGCATGATGCTGACAGACGGGAGATGGTGACAATACCACTTTCGATATTGTGTGATGTTTAGTTACCTCTTAGTTAAGATAATACTAGCTATTAGAGTGATCTCCACATCTTAGCGTTGAGCTGGGTGCTGGTGGCTCATACCTGTAATCCTAGCTACTTATAAGGCTGAGATTTGAGAATTGTGGTTTGAAGCCAACCCAGGTAGGAAAGTCTCTGACACTTATCTCCAATTAATCACACTCACTTGCATATACTCGGGAATGGAGCTGTGACTCCTTGAGTTAAAAAGCTAAGGATGGATACCTTAATAATAACTGTATATATATATATATATATATATATATATATATATATGTTTGTAGGGCTTGAACTCTGCGTGTGGGCACTGTCCCCGAGCTCTTCTTGCTCAAGGCTAGCGCTCTACCACTTTGAGCCACAGCTCCGCTCCTGGTTTTCTGGTGATTCATTGGAGATAAGAGTCTCATGGACTTTCCTGCCTGGGCTGGCTTTGAACCATGATCCTCATTTCTCAGCCTCCTGAGTAGCTAGGATTACAGGTGTGAACTACCAGTGTCTGACATATAACAATAAAATTACTAAAAAAAATGCTAAGGGAGGGAGCTCAGCCCTTAGTGTCTATACTAGAGCTTAAGTTTCAAAGTGTGTCATCGATGGGAGATGGGTTCTTGGAAAGCTCACACGAGGGACCCAGGCACTTGGTGTCACGTGACTCCCTAGGTCAGCATGGAGGTGGAGAGTCCCTGCAGCTCACAGTAGCAACCATGCTGGCACGGGGCCTGCCATATAGACCTACTTTCCATTGGTCACAGGACTGAGCCACATGTCCACACTGCCAGGCTGTGGGTGCGCTGTCGCTGGCCTGTGTGCCAGAGGACAGACAAGAAATAAATGCCATCCTCACAGCAATGTGCACGGTACCCTCTCTCCAAGGGGCACGGGCCCAGGGTATATGTAGGTGTTCTTTCTGGAACAAGCCTCTAGAGATAACCCAGAACTTGCTTTTGAATCCCAGCCCTACCCTTGACCCTGAGAAGAACGCAGGGGAGAAGCAGGTGCAGGCTAGGCCTAGCAAGAATTTCTGTACAGAAAAAGAAGCAGTAGCTGGGCACCAGTGGCTCACGCCTGTCATCCTAGCTACTCAGGAGGCTGAGATCTGAGGATCACTGTTCAAAGCCAACCCGGGCAGGAAAGTCCATGAGACTCTTATCTCCAGTAAACCACCAAAAAACCAGAAGTGGCGCTGTGGCTCAAGTGGTAGAGCACTTGCCTTGAGCTGAAGAGCTGAGGGACAGCGCCCAAGCCCAGAGTTCAAGACCCACGACCGACCAAAAAAAAAACAAACAAAAACGAAGCGGTGACACACCTGACCGGTGACAGTGATTCAGTGCAGTCACTTGCTTTCCAATGCCAGTAATCTCTTCTCCAAGATTGCAGCTGGTGATAGTTCTCAAATCTGGCTTACTTCCTGAGGAAAGTCACTTTTATTTCTTTTTTATTTTAATGCCAGTAGTGGGGTTTAAACTCATACTCTTGCTTAGCTTTTTCTGCTCAAGGCTGATACTCTACCATTTGAGCCACACAATTCCATTTTTGGGCTTTTTCTAGTGAATCAGAGTCTAGAATCTCTCAGATTTGTCTGCCCAGGCTGTGGCATTGAACCTTGATCCTCAGATCTCAGCCTCCAGAGTAGTTAGGATTGCAGGTGTGAGCCACTGGGCACTCAGCTTCTTCTATTTTTGATGTTTGAAGACTTTCAGAGAGAAGAAAAAAATCCCAAAAATGAATGTGTTGGATTTTTGTTGTGTTATTGTTGGTGGTGGTGGGGCTTGAACTCTGGGCCTGGGCCCTGTCCCTCTGCTCTTCAGCTCAAGGCAAGCACTCCACCGCTTGAGCCACAGTGCCACTTCCAGTTTTCTGAGTGGTTTATTGGAGATAAGATTCTCATGGACTTTCCTGCCTGGGCTGGCTTTGAACCACAATCCTCAGATCTCAGCCTCCAGAGCAGCTAGGATTACAGGCATGAGCCAGCAGCGCCCGGCTAATAGGTTGGATTTTTGTCAAGTGCTTTTTCCAGTTTCTGCTAAGGTGATTATGGATTTTTCCTCTTTCACAGGTTAATCTAGAGAATTATATGAACAGATCCTCTTTGGTTGATCTATGCTACTATCACTATCACTGTGAAGTGCCTTTCTTGGTCATGAAGTGTTATCTTCTAAAATCTGATTTGCTAGAATTTTATTTAGAATTTTCTTAGCGCTTGTATGTGGAATTGGCCCATAATTTTCGCGTCTTTTACTGTTCTCCTTTGGCATTTTGTTTCAGGGTTTATTAGCATCATAAAGTGGATTGAGCTCCCTTTTCTTTTCTATTTTCTGAAGCATTCTGTAGAAGATACTATTGCCTCTTAAACTGTCTGAGTTTAGTCTCTTTGTTTCGTGGATCCCACATCTCCTCCCAAGTAGATTAACTATTGATTCGTTTTCTTTTATAGGCTTATTTGGGCTTTTCATTTGTTTTGGAGTTTGTTTTGGCAAGTCATTTTTTCTTACGCCCTAGAAAATGGTCCATTTAATTTAATTTTTCATATTAAGTACATTCAGTTGTTCACAGTAATCTATGGTTTCAAAGAAATCTCTTCAGAATCTGTGATTGCAATGTCTTTTTTTTTTTTCATTCTGATACTCTTATGTGAAGTTGCTGCTTTATGAGTTGGACAAAGAGCTAGCTCTTATTTTCTTCCAATCTTTTCAAATAATTTTTTCCCTATTTTTGGAGTTTCTGTATGATTGGGCTGTGATTCGCCTTCCATTTTCTTTGGGTTTACTCAATTGTTCTTTTTTTTTTTTTTTTTTCCAGTTTCTTCAATGTTCCCATTTTGTCAGCCTTTCTTTCTCTCTTTCTTTCTCTCTTTCTATCTCTCTTTCTATCTCTCTTTCTCTCCCTCCCTCCCTCCCTCCCTCCCTCCCTCCCTCCCTTCCTCCCTCCCTCCCTCCCTTCCTTCCTTCCTTCCTTCCTTCCTCCCTTCCTTCCTTCCTTCCTTCCTTCCTTTCTTTCTTTCTTTTTTGGTGCCAGTCCTCGGGCTTGAACTCAGGGCCTGGGCACTTCTCCTGAGCTTCAGTGCTCAAGCCTCCTGCTCTACCGCTTTGAGCCACAGAGCTATTTCTGGCTTTTTGGTAGTCAGTTGGAGGTAAGAGTCTCGTGGGCTTTCCTACAACCCTGGACTGGCTTGGAAACATGATCCTCAGATCTCAGTCTCCTGAGCCACTGGGGCCTTACAAATTTGTTGTTTTAGAGCGGATTAATTTCCTGTCTCTCCATCTCTTGGTTTGGGAACTCTTGCGTTCCATTTGAAAACCTAAAATATTGCCTTATGGGGTGGGAAATTGGCTTAGTGGTAGAGTGCTTGCCTAGCATGCGTGAATCCCTGGGTTTGATGTCTCAGCACCACATAAAAAGAAAAAGCTGTGGCTCAAGTGGTAGGGTGCCATCTTGAGTAAAAGAGCTCAGAGACAATGCCCAGGACTTGAGTTCAAGCCCCAGGACTGGCAAAAACAAAACAAAACAAAAGAAAACAAAACTTTTTGTAATCAAAAGGACTTTGAATACTTTTTTTTTTTTGGGGGGGGTCTGGTCATGGGGCCTGAACTCTGGGCCTGGGCACTTGTCTCTCAGCTCAAGGCTAGAGCTCTACCACTTGAGCCACAGCACCACTTCCGGCTTTTTTTCTTTTTGCTTATGTGGTGCTGAGGAATCAAACCCAGAGCCTCATGCATGCAAGGCAAGCGCTCTACCACTGAGCCACCTTCCCAGCCCAACTTTGAATACTTTTAACTTTGATTATTTCTCTTTCTTCTTAGTTGTAATTTTTATCTAGCAGTTTAATTAATATATAAAGTGGTGCTGGGGATTGAACCCAGGATGTTGTTCTACTGCTGAGATATAGCAATTTTCACTTTATATTTGGGGTAATGTCCTTATGTGTCAATTTCTTGTCAGTTATGTCTTGCATTCCTTTCTTCTGTTCGTTTTGGTCTATGTGGCAGTAGATACTGGAGGAGTTTTCTGGGGACAGTTGTAAGTCAATTTTCTATAAGTACTGTAACAGTGTGAGTCCATGGTTTTGTAACTATTTTGTAACATGGTGTCAGTAAATCCTTGTTTCTTGACAGGTGAATTATCTGCTTGCCCTGGCTCCTGTTAGGATCTTAGCTTTGGTGACTGACAAATTCACTGGGAGTGTGGATTTATTGACATTATTATTGCTTGTTATTTTGGTGCTACTGGGGTTTGAACTTAGTACCTCATACTTCCTAGGCTGGTACTCTACTTGGTTTGAACTTAGTACCTCATACTTCCTAGGCTGGTACTCTACTTGAGCCACACCCCTAATTCTTTTTGCTTTAGTTATTTTTCATAAAAAGTCCAGTATTTTTGCCTGAGCTAACCTGAATCATGTGTCTCCTAGTTATGTCTCCCCTGTAGCTAGGATTAGAGATGTGGAAAGCCATGCCCAGCTTTTGTGTTGGGATGAGGTCTTACTTTTTTGCCCAGGATAGCCTTGACCTACAGTCTTCTCAGTCTCTGTCTCCCAAGTTAATGTGGATTAATTTTTTTTTTATTCATTCAACTCAGGACATACTCTGAGTCTGTTGACTTGAATATTTTAGCATTTCTCAGCCATTGTCAACTATTCCTTTGTCCAGGTTCCTTTTTTTTTTAGAACTCCCATTTCAGGTGTTGAGATTTTCATTTTGTCTACTGTATTGCAAAATCTGCTTTACGTGTTTCACCTTTTTTTGGGGGTCCTGTTGTGGGGCCTGAACTCTGGGCCTGGGCGCTGTCCCTCAGCTCTTCAGCTCAAGGCTAGCGCTCTACCACTTGAGCCACAGCGCCACTTCCGGCTTTTTTCTTTTTTCTTATGTGGTGCTGAGGAATTGAACCCAGGGCCTCAGGCATGCAAGGCAAGTGCTCTACCACTGAGCCACCTTCCCAGCCCCCGTGCTCCACCTTTTTATTTCTGTGCTACATTCTGAAGAATTGTACCTCTCTAGACCTCAATTATAATCCCCTCCCCTTTTTTTTTTTTGGTCATGGGGCTTCAACTCTGGGCCTGGGTGCTGTCCCTCAGCTCTTCAGCGAGTGCTCTACCACTCAAGCCACAGCACCACTTCTGGTTTTCTGGTGGTTAGTTGGAGATAAGAATCTCATGGCCAGCCGGGCGCTGGTGGCTCACGTCTGTAATCCTAGCTACTCAGGAGGCTGAGATCTGAGGATCACAGTTCAAAGCCAGCCTGGGCAGGAGAGACCATGAGACTCCTATCTCCAATAAACCACCAGAAAACCGGAAGTGGCGCTGTAGCTCAAGTGGTAGAGCGCTCGCCTTGAGCTGAAGAGCTGAGGGACAGCGCCCAGGCCCAGAGTTCAAGTCCCACGACTGACCAAAAAAAAAAAAAAAAGAATCTCATGGCCTTTCCTGCCTGGGCTGGCTTTGAACCGTGATCCTTGGATCTTAGCCTCCTGAGTAGCTAGGATTACAGGCGTGAGCTACGGGCACCAGACCTCAGTGATAATTTCCTATTGGGTGTATTGGTTGAACTTTCCATTTTCATTTATATGATTTTCATTTATGGAACTTTGGCTCCATTTTTCCTCTCTGCTTGTTCTTTTTTAAGGCTATTTGTTTCTCTTGTGATTTTTCTAATTCAGTGTGTGTGTGTGCATGTGTGTTGTATGTGTGTGTGTTGTGTGTGTGTTTGTGTACATTGGGGATTTTGAACTCATGACTTGGCTTTTCACTCTTGCTTAGCTTCTTGAGCCATAGCTCCACTTCTGGCTTTGGCTGGTTCACTGTAGATAAGCCTCACAGACTTTCCTTCTGAGCTGGCTTAGAACCGCAATCCTCAGATCTCAGCCTCCTGAGTAGCTAGAACTACAGCTCTGACTTCCAAGCACCTGACCCAGGGCTAATTTTTTGGTAAGAGTACTCTTTCAAAATTCTTATTATAAAGGTGATATAGAGGGGTACAGTTACATAAGTTGGGTATTGAAAACATTTCTTTGGACACTGTCACCCCTTCCTTTGCTCTCTCCCAGTGTTTCCCTTCCATCTCCACCCATGAGTTGTACAGTTCATTTTCCACATTTTCCACCTCTGCTACCTGTGTGCGCCCTTTGTCCCTCCATTTCTGTGTCTCTCCTCACCCTCCTAAAGACAGATAAATGAACACACAAGACAAAAAGAAACAAAAACAAAGCAAAACCTATTGCTTCCATTTCCTGGCCAGAGGTAAATTTTATACCCGTTCCCCATTCTCTATGGGAAATGTCCAGCCTGTAGGCTGCAAGAGCCAGGGGTGGGGGCAGGAAGGGGGGATGGTTTGATCTGGCTCTATCAAGGCCACTGCAGGTAGGACTTGAAATTCAATAAATCTGGGAGCTTTTTATCCCAGTGAAATGCAATAAATGTAGGCCTGCAACTGATGTTATAAATATCCCAAATGGCCCTTGGCAGAAGAAAGCCTCCTGCCCCCTCCGCTAGAAGGATTAGGTAAACCTACACAGGGGTCCTATGAATATGAGTTCTTGGCGAAGTCCCTTTTCCTACCCTCAATCCAAGCAGGAGAGACTTTTCCTGGTTTCCTTGAGCCATGGGTATGTGAAGATTCTTACCCTGAAGATGAGTCTCTCTGAATGTCCTGGATTTAGTCAGGAGTCTCTGTTTATAATTGTTCACCTTGCTTAGGCCCAAGGTTTTATACTCTGTCCTACTTTTCTGTCAAAACCCAAGCCCCATTTTTTTGTTGTTGTTGGTCGTGGGGCTTGAACTCTGGGCCTGCGCACTGTCCCTCAGCTCTTCAGCTCAAGGCAAGCACTCTACCACTTGAGCCACAGCACCACTTCCAGTTTTCTGGTGGTTTATTGGAGATAAGAGTCTCACGGACTTTCCTGCCCAGGCTGGCTTTGAACTGTGATCCTCCGATCTCAGCCTCCTGGGTAGTTAGGAAGACAGGCGTGAACCACCAGCACCCGGCTTCAAGCCCCATTTTGTTTGTACTTTTATTAATTTTTTTTTCCTGATTTGCTTTTGTCTTGTTTTGAACTCAGCACCTCATGCTAGCTAGGCAAGGTGCTCTGCTACTTGAGCCACACCCAACCCTTTTGTCTTTTTTTTTTGGTTTATTTCTCTAACCTAGGCAAGTATTTGTTGTTCCTTCCCCATTTCTAGGTGGTAATGAATTTAAAATATATGGCTCAGGGCTGGGCTGTAGTTCAGTGGTGAAGTACTTAGAAAGTCCTGGATTTGATCCCCAGTACAAAAAAAAAAAAAGACCAACGACATGTTACTAGAAAGAAAATTCTTGGTCTGGGAAGGTGGCTCAGTGGTAGAGCACTTGCCTTGCATGCTCAAGGCCCTGGGTTCAATTCCTCAGCACCACATAAGCAAAAAGAAAAAAAGCCAGAAGTGGTGCTGTGGCTCAAGTGGTAGAGCACTAGCCTTGAGCTGAAGAGCTGAGGGACAGTGCCCAGGCCCAGAGTTCAGGCCCCACGACTGGACCCAAAAAAAAAAAAAAAAAAAAAAGAAAGTTCTTTTCTTTTTCAGGTATGAGACCAGGACTTGAGTTTGGTACCTGCCGCTTCACTCATTGGCTGGTACTCTGCTGACAGAACCACACCTCCAGCCCCCAGAAAGAGAATTCTTTAAATGTTACATATTGTAATCTGGACACATAATTTACAGTTGATGTAATCCTAGCTACTCGGAAGGCTAAGATCTGAGGATCATGGTTCAAAGCCAGCCTGGATAGATAAATCTCAGAGATTCAGTCTGGGAATGTGGCTTAGTGGTAGAGTGCTTGCCTAGCATGCATGAAGCCCTGGGTTCAATTCTTCAGTATTGTAAAGAGAAAAAGCCGGAAGTGGTGCTGTGGCTTAAATGGTAGATTGCTAGCCTTGAGCAAAAGAAGCTCAGGGACAGTATGAAGGCCCTGAGTTTTGGCCCCGAACTGGCCCCCAAAAAAAAAAAAAGAAAAGAAAAGAAAGAAAACAAAAAACAAAAAAACAACTCAGAATCTTACTTCCAGAAAAAGGCCAGAAGTAGAGGTGTGCATACAGTAGTAACCTATAGTATAGCTTGATCCTTGAGTAAAAAACAAGCAAGAGCTCAAGGCCCTGAGTTCACCCCTAGCACCAGCATATGTTTAATATAACATGCACATAATACAATGCTAGAAGTGTGTATATACCATGTATGAACAATGTTTTGGGTTTTGGGGGGCAATATTTGGTATGTTGCCCAGGCTGGATTTGAACTTCTGGACTCAAGGGATTGTCCTGCATTATCCTTTCAAGTGCTGGGACTGTACCACTAGGGCTTTCTACTTACACAGTTTTAGAATTAGGCTAATTAAAATCACCACCAGGCCAAGCAGCGGCATGCTGCCAGCGTTCAGGAGCCCTGCGTGGGCCTCGTCAGTCTTTCCCCTTCCTTGCTCAGATTTCCAGTTAGTCTCTTCCTCTCTTCTCTTCTGTATCGCTCTGACTTCTGGTCAGACTCTTCCCATCTGTATTGTTCACGAGTTTCCTTCTCTCTCTTTGTGATGGTCTTCCTTATATCTTTTACCCACCAATGAGAGAAGAGTTCATTTGGCTCCTTTTGAACTACTATTGATCCTGTGATTCAACATGTTGGTGAGACTTATTTCCATTGTAGCGTGCGTGCGTGCGTGCGTGCGTGCGTGCGTGCGTGCGTGCGTGCGTGTGTGTGTGTGTGTGTGTGTGTGTGTGTATTTGCTGTATATTCTTTTCTTGTGTAGATTCCTAGGAGAATTGCTGGGCCCCAGGCTATGTATACCTAAACTATTAAAATAATGCTAAATAGCTGGGCATTGGTAGTTCACACCTGTAATCCAGACTACTGGGGAAGCTGAGATCTGAGAATCATGGTTTGAATTAAGCCTGGACAGGAGTTTGTGAGACTCATAATCCTCAATGAACCACTACCAAGCTGTGGAACTCTGGCTCAAGTGGTAGAGCGCTAGCCTTGAGCTGAAGAGCTGAGGGACAGCGCCCAGGCCCAGAGTTCAGGCCCCATGACTGACAAAAAAGAGAGAGAGAGAAGAAAATTGAGGGACAGAGTAGGGGCAGAGGGAGGGCATGGGGGAGAGAGATGGAAGGGGTAACATTGATCAAGATGGGTTTTCTTCATATTCAACTGCTTTGTTGAATAACAACTCGTTTGCCTAAACTTCTTAAGCTATTTGTTTTTTAAGCCAAATTGAAGAGCCAGCCCTCCTTTTAGATCTGGGCACCAGGCTCGGGCACTGTGCATGCGAATGGTTTCCTTCTGGCCTGGTGAGGAGGGAACAGTTGGGTATTCGCTGGGGTGGGGTCTCCTGCCCTGTTCGCAGCTCACCTTTGCCACCCCAGGGCTTCCTGCCAAGAGACAACCAGCACACATAGCATGCGGGGATGGGTCGCTGCGTCGGGGCTGGCTGGGCTGGGCTGGGGGTGAGCACACTGGCCTCCACCTTCTGCTTCATCCCCCAGTGCGAGGTTTGGATCAGACACGGAGCTCAGTGGCTGAGAACTCATGGACCTCTTTCCTTCAGCTGAGGTGGCGGAGAGGGAAGCAGGGAGGGCATCTGGGAGGATGGGAGCCCCGGGAAGTGGAGCTTCTGGCTTTGTCCCCCGGGGGGTGTGGCAGGGAGCCGTGGCACAGGTTGTGAACAGGTGCATTGCTCCATTGGACGTGGATGGAAGGCAGCGTCTTCTCCAGCCCAGATTACAATGACCCCTGCTGTGGGGTCAAAGCTGATACGTGGCCAGTGTCCTGTCATAGAACTGGACGCAGCTGGTGCTCCAGGAGAGAAGGGAAGGTGTGTGTGTCAGTGTCACTGTGATGGCTCATTTCATCTGTCACCTTGGCTGGGGCCACTGCTATAAAATGAATGAATGAACTCGTTGTGCCAGTGGCTCAGGCCTAGCCTATAATCTGAGCTCCAAAGGAGGCTGAGATCTGAGGCTCTTGATTAGAAATCAGCTGGGACAGGAAAGTTTGTGAGACTCTGATCTCCAATGAACCACCCAAAAGGCCAGAAGTGGCTCAAATGGTAGACTGTTAGCCTTGAAGACCAAAATACAAAACAAGAACAAAAAAGAAAACAAAAACACCAACTCAGGGATAGCATTCAGGCTCTGCGTTCAAGCCCAGGACCAGTACCCAAAACAAGTCTAATCCCTCCTCCTCCTATCCCAGTCAAACACTGAAACTCAGTCCTCCACATGAATTTTGGGGGGGTCTTTGGGGTGGGGCGGGGAGTTGATTGGATAGGGGTGGGGGGAGGAGTCAGAATCCTGCCCTAAAGCCTGTGCTTAGCCTAAACTGCTGGCAGATACCAGAAGAAGAAAAAAAAGGTAAGTTTTTCTCAAGTTTTATTGTAAAATCCTCAGAAAAAGCACATTTACAAGGACAGTCGTTTATGGCGATGGGTGTGTTCTCCTCACTAAGTGATACACTGCAAAGACGTGGCGTGTTCGATTCCATGCCAGACGCCAAGGTAAACACCAACGGATTCCAAATGCCACATAACGGCTACTGGATCAGTACCAAAGTGGATGTATTAAAAAATAATCTGTATATATACAAGTATAATAAATAAGGGGAGAAAATTCACATGTAGAATAGTCACAGGAGGCCTGTTGAGAAATCCTGGCAATCACAGAAAATATACTTGGGGCATGACACAAGGCGGACGGTGTGTTCAAGGGACAGAGTGTGTGGGGCTTCACCTATTCAGGGTTGTTTGGGGGCGGGACAGCGTGACCTGCTGATCTGTGGGGGCCATGGGGCTGGGACACCCAGCCACCCACGACCCCCCCCCCCCCGTTTCCTTCGCTGATCTGAAAGTAGCTGATGTCGCCAGGGAGTAACAGCTTCTTGGGGAGGTGCCATTTTGAGCAGTGGGGAAAGATGGCGCTAGGAAAGGTTCTTGGGTTTGAGCTTGGGACTCCCAGCCAGGCAAGATTGTTTAGAAAACAAAAGCTCTGAAAGCTCTGATCTCGGGGCGGGGGGTGGTGGTGGAAAGGGGTGCCTTTTTCAAAAGACTGCCTTTTCTGATCTTGCTCTAGTGACCCACACGGAACTGCGAGTCTCTAGGTTTGGTGTAGGGGCCAGTCCGTAGTTACCTGGTGGGGCACAGGTGGAGATTTCTAGAACCTTGTAAGGCAGGGCCCACGTTCTTTGGTCACGTCAGGAAGGGATGGCCCCTTGTCTGTCAAGCAGACCTTGGAAAGAGGGTGTGTGAATGGCGACTTTATGTATAGAGCAGAAAAAAACAAACCTACATTAAATGCTAAGAAAGTCTCACTATGAACCAGAAGTGAATCTTTACTCCCTTTACATTTTCCAGGATTTCACTCATCTAGGATTTTCCAACTGGCTGCACCAGCTCCACGTCAAGGGGGGGGGAGGGGGAAGCTAAGACCATGCTTTCTCATCTCTGGGTATTTGCTGACGAGTTGAGGCCCAAGTCAAATCCCCAAGCAACTGGGCAGGTAGCGTGGTGTTGACACAAGCAGGACTCGGTGGCCGCCATCAGGTACTTTGGCCATCTGACCCCACCCTGAGGAAGGGCACGGGGTCATGTCTCCGTGAATATCTGAAACATCTCTGCTTTACCATCTCTTTGGCTGTGGAGAGAAATCAAGGCAGTTAACTTCCTTGAATGGAACAGCTCTGTCTACATTGTCCAGTCTGGGAGCCAATCACAGAGTCCGGTCCACTAAGTGATGACTTACGTAAATCCCAAAGCAAGAAGACACTGTGTATGGGAAAAGGCCACAGGGAACTCGGCGTGTGTATGTGTGTGGGGGCTGGGGGCAGGTGTCATGGAGTCACTCATGATCAAGAGGACTGAGACACCAGAAGAGAATAGGAAAAGAATTAAGATGGAGATGGAGGGCAATTTGGGGGCTCAGGCCTCCCCCCTAAGAGGTTGAACTATCATGTGTTCTCTGGTCTGGGATTCTGGTCAGTGTGAGGCTATATCTTGCTGGGTTCTGATTGGTTGAGAGTGGGACTGTAGATCCTGGGGGTGGGGCTGGGGTGTGGACTTCGGTGTGGTCGCTGTAGTCACCTTCCTCCATCTGTTTGGCCTCCTGGCCTGGGGACAGCCTTGGGTGGGGGTGATGCCAGGGAGGAGAATGCGAGGTAGATCAGTGGATACACAGAGACAGGGAGCCGTGGCTTGCACCTGGACGGGGTGTGGAGAAGAGTTTGCGAGAGGGCTGAGCGTCTGTGGAAGTAGAAATGAAACACATGGAAAATGAAATCGATACTTTTAGCCCCTTGTAGAAAAATATATCCAGAATGAATCTGTTTGTTTTTTTTTTTCTTTTTGCTTTTTCTCTTTACATCTCAGTTCTGAAATCTCCTTCAGTTCACAGGTTACTGGTCAATAGAAACCAAGAATGTGGGCTATGTATGACAAAGCCAATTCCTGGCTGTTTGAAATGAAAGAGAAAACCACACTGTTCTAAGCAGGCTGCTCTCTTGCTTCTATTCAGGCTTGCGAGCTGTCTCCCAAGGCTTTTCTCTGGGAGTCTTTTGCTGTACAGAGGAGGAGGTGGATCAGAAGGTGCTTGGGTGCCCTTCTCCAGAATGGCGCCATCGAACCTGTCTCTAGATCAAAGGATGTAGATAGAGCAAGGCGTTAGTCACTGACCCCAGCAAAGGCTTTGCAGGCTGCTTCCATGCTTCCTTCAGGGGCTGGGGGAAGGTAGCCTCAGCCTGGGTCAGCATCAGGTTCAGCTGGATGGCTCAGCATTAGCCATTCAGGGATAGCCAGGGGAGCTTTTGGATCCATGTGGGTTCATGGTGGGGGGTCTATCCGTTCTTTTTTTTCTTCTTTTTCGTATCGGGGTTTACACTCAGGGCCTGGGTGCTGTGTCCCTCAGCTTCCTGTCAAGGTTGGTTCTCTACCACTTGAGCCACTCCACTTCTGGCTTGAGAGGCTCAAGGACTTTTCTGCGGGGGCTGGCTTTGAACCACGTGATCCTCAGATCCTAGGCTCCTGAGTAGCTAGGATGACAGCCGTGAGCCCCAGATGCCCAGTGGGTTCTGCTCACTTGTACAGAATGAAAATGAAGCTCTCCATTTGAAATGACCTCACAGGTACAGCGTGTGTGTGTGTGTGTGTTTTCCTAGAGAAAAAGCGTTGAGTATTTTGTGAAATCAATTACATGTCAAAACTCACTGCTAGTTTCTGAAGGTAGCTTTCTGTAATTTAGCAATTTTCTTGGTAAATCACTAACTCACACTGTTAGCTGTTAATCTGTGTGTGTGCCATAGGAGACCCAAGTGTCTTGGTGCTATCTCTTTCTCCGTCTTCTGGTGCTGAAGTGGGGGGTGGGAAGATCGGGTGGGGGAATTGTCCTCCTATCTTCTGAGTGATCTGTTGGTTTCACGGCTTAAAAAAAAATCACCTCCATGCTTTGCCCTGACTTTGCACACTAGGCCTCAGGCCTGCCATTTCGAGCGTGTGGCCTGGGCGTTGGGGAAATGGCTCCGTTTTGAGACTCGGAGACGACTCTTCTGCCCGAGGCTGACATTTACTGAAAGGAACAGTTCATGGACACTAGAGAATTTTAGTGATGAATGTGGGAATTTGGAAGCAAATAGGTTAATTGATTCATAAAAGAAAGCGGTAAGATGGATTCCTGCTATTTCAGCTTTTATGAAAGGGAACATTAGCTGTTTTTTTTTTCTTTGTGTCAGTACTGGAGCAGGAACTCAGTATCTTGCATTCTTGCTTGGCTATTTTCTTTTTTTCCGTCAAGGCTGGCACTGTACCACTTCAGCCACACCTCTACTTGTAGCTTTTTGATAGTTAATGGGAGATAAGAATCTCATGGACTTTCCTGTTCTGGCTGGCTTCAAATTGTGATCCTCAGATCTCAGCCTCCAGAGTAGCTAGGATTACAGGCGTGAGCTACCAGTGCCCAGGTTTTTTTTTTTTTGTTGTTTGTTTTTTAAATCTAGGGAAGTGGCATAGAGTCCCTGTTTTCACCATCAGCGGTCGTGGTGCAGGTGAAGGGGGTATTTGGGATTTGTCACTTATGTCTACCTCAGGGACAATAATTGTGAAAGTCTGGAAGCAGGGACCACTGACATGCGTGAGGGACATGTGTTTAGGGGCCTTTTTTTTTTTTGGTCCTGGTTCTGGGGGCTTGAGCTCTAGGCCTGGCTGATGTTTTATGCTCAAGGCCGGTGCTCTACCACTTGGGCCACAGCTGTACTTCTGGCTTTTTGGTGGTTCGAGACAAGAGTCTCATAGCATTTCCTGCCTAGGCTGGCTTTGAACCACGATCCTCCCATTTCAGCCTCCTGAGCAGCATGGATTTCAGACGTGAGCCACTTGGTGCTCAGGTCTTCACAGGGCTGCCCACCTGAGATGCTCCATTTTGTGTGTGTGTGCATGCGCACACGCGCGCTCGTGTAAGGGCTCTGGGAGGAGGCGTGGCTGAGCACCTGGGAAGAAAAGCCACCTCAGGAGCAATGGATGAGCAGCACTTTGAACCTCAAGGTTTGAGCCGGAGGATGCCTCCATTTTGCCTGGCAAGGCTGGTCTGCTCTGAATCCAGGGTACTTAACTAATGAGGTGAGAAGCTGGCCCTCAGGGCTTGGGTTCGAGTCCTCACTGATAAGGCAGCCTGAAGCCATGTTTTGGGGGCAGCGGGGATTTACAATGACACAGAAGAGAATCACTGTTCTTTCTGGCTGTGGAGTGGGAGGTGTGGCTTTCCTCCCTCCCTCCCTCCCTCTCTCCCTCCCTCCCGAGACTCGGCCTAAAGCAAGCAGGGAAGGCTGGGCCCTCAGAAGAGTATCTTTCTGCTTACTAGCATCTGCAATTATAAAAAATTAGTTTTTAATCAAAAACTTTCCAAAATAAAGAATGATTTTTTTCCCCTCCTGTTCCCTCCCCCCAGACTCTCCCCTCCCCCCCCCCAAACCAAGGGTGTAGATAAGTCTCATTGGCTCAGCTTGTACCAAAATTGGATGGGAAAGGAAAGCACAGCAGAAGCCTGGAAGGAGCAAGTGTGGTGGAGCGGGGGGGGGGGGGGGGGGGGGGTGTTGGGGGGTGGGCAGCTCAGCCCCGGCTTCTGGGTGTGTCTTCTCCGGGGCACAGGAACAGGCCAAGCCTGGAAAGCAGGAAGGCTCGCTGGGTGGCGGGGCTGTGGCCCAGCTGGGCACAGAAACCATGGGTTTCTCGTCGTAGCTCAAGGCGGTGAATCATACTTTCTAATGAAGAACAAAAATCACAAAACACCCTCCCCCCCACATCCCCGATCTTGCTAGCAGCCGCAGGCCTTATATGCTAGAAGACTTGGCCAGGAGACCGGTGCTGCACCGCAAAGCGAATACAGGTGTGGCAATGTACAGGGGCACCTGCTTCGGGGTGTGTGTGGTGTCTCAGGATGAGGAGGTGCCGTGGGGGGGGAGCAGGGTGGGCTCCGGGGCTCTGGCCTGGGCTTCCTTCATACCTCGCCCACCCACACCACGGTGGCCCCCCGCTTTATGTCCGACACCTCACACCGCAGTGTGTTTTGTCTCCCGTTGATCAGGAAGAGTGACTCGCGGGCTGGCAGGAGGAGGTACTGTCCGAAGAGCCCGCTGTCCCTCAGGACCCTGCGGGGTCCTCCCCAGGACTGGCCCGGCTCGGGGGGCGACCCCTTCAAGTCCTTCAGCACCCCCATCTTCCCGGTGGACAGCTCCAGGAACAGCAGGCCGGGCTCTGTGTCGAGGGCGGCGTACGCGTTGTACTGGTGGCCGTGGGTGAAGGAGTGCTGGAACGCCACGTCCGAGACGCCCGCGTGGATCTGCAGCTCGCGCAGGGTCCGGATCTCGCCCCGCGTGCTCACCTCCTGCACGTGCAGCCGGGGGCTGTGCGGGGTGCTGCTCACGACGAATCGCCCGTCGGGGGACACGTGAGGGGTGCCCGTGACACCCCGGTTAGGGCCTAGCACCGCGTCAGTGACGCTGTCCATGACCAGCTGGGCCGCTGTGGCCGCCATGGCCGCGTCCCGCTGGCACTGGATGAAGAAGTAGCCGCCCAGGTGGGTGTGCGCCATGGCCTGGGGCACGCAGCCGTGCTGCCGCAGGCCGATGGTCTTGATTGGCATCAGTGTCTCCAGATCCACTTTGTGGACTGCGGGGTCGGATTTATTGAAGATGAAGCCAAACCTGGGAATGGAGGGTGGGGAGGGGGGAAGAATTGGGGGGTCAGAGAGCCAGAGGCTTCCCCCCCCCAGGGGTAGGGAGGGAGGGCTGGCGTTTGTCTGAAATGACCGCATCCTTACCCCTCCCCTCTCCCTTTATCACGGGTCTCTTGTTTATTTCGGTGGTATGCGGGGTGGGGGACTAGACTCAGGGTCTCCTGTTTAGTAGGCAGGTGCTTAACCACTTGAGCCAAGCCTCCAGCCTCGGCAACCTAGGAAGAGCGACCATTCTGCAGGAATGGCTTAAGTAAGTTATGCGGGTCAGCCCAAGTTGGGTGACGGAACAATGGTTCCGGGCTTAGCCTCTGTCATGCACTCCTCTTCACAAGTGCGTCTGTGTATGTGCGCACACGCTGGTATTGGGGCTTGAACTGGGGAGAGGGGGAGGTTCCACATTCTTGCTCTGTTTTCTCTTCTGGTTGAGATGCTCTACCATTTGAGCTATGCCTACATTTCTTTTTTTTTTCTTTTTTTTTTTTTTTGGGCCCGGTCGTGGGGCCTGAACTCTGGGCCTGGGCGCTGTCCCTCAGCTCTTCAGCTCAAGGCTAGCGCTCTACCACTTGAGACACAGAGCCACTTCCGGCTTTTTTCTTATGTGGTGCTGAGGATTCGAACCCAGGGCCTCAAGCATGCAAGGCAAGTGCTCTACCACTGAGCCACCTTCCCAGCCCTCTTTTTTCTTTTTGTCTGGGCCTGGGCGCTGTCCGTCAGCTCTTCAGCTCAAGGTGAGCGCTCTACCACTTGATCCACAGCGCCACTTCCAGCTTTCTGGTGGTTTACTGGAGATAAGAGTCTCATGAACTTTCCCGCCCAGGCTGGCTTTGAACCGCAATCCTCAGATCTGAGCCTCCTGAGTAGCTAGGATTACAGGTGTGAGTCTGGCTATGCCTCCAGGCTGGCACTGAACCTGATTCTCAGATCTGGGGTCTCCTGCGCAGCTAGGATTACAGTCAGCTGTGAGCCACTGGTGCTCTGGGCAGAAGTGTTTTTGAACGAGGGTAAAAGGCTTTAGTCTCAGCTCTCCTAGCCTGTGGCAGCGGGGCTGGGGCCTGTGGGGTGAGTGTGGACTTAAGGCCAAGAGGAAACACAGGAGATCTGCGTCTCAGCTGGTTCGTGGACTAGCGGATGAGTCCGAATTGGACAGTAACGATTCAGTTGAGCAAATCTGTGCCTGTGGCATCATTCGAAATGGAGACCCAAGTGTCCTGGCACTTCCGTCCAAGGGGGCAGAACTTGCTGGGTGCCAAAGGCTCATGCCTGGCACTGCAGGAGGCTGAGATGTGAGGATCACAGTTCGAAGCCAGCCCAAGCAGAGAAGCGTTTGAGACTCTAATGAATCACTGAAAAGCCAGAAGCGGAGGAGTGTTAAGAGTGTCAGCCTTGAGCGCTCTGGGACAGAGCCCAGGCCCCGAGTGTAAGCCCCGTACGAGCATGCACACACGTTACAGGACGCGCAGACACTCGCTCCTTTTCTTCTCTGTTGTGTTCACGCTGAGGATGAGTCCCTGGCATCACCAGTGGCATTAGCTCCAACACAGTTGCTAAGCTGTGGGGTCCACGCTCTGGCCCCATCCCATTCCCACCCCCCCTTACCTGATGTGGTTGATGATGAGGTTTGTGGGAGGGATGAAGAAGTCGTCCACCCCGGCAAAGGGCGTGCGGATGAGGTGCTGGCCCTGGCCAGTGCTGGCTTCTGTGATCACCTAGAACACAGAGCGGGATCTCGTGTGACCGGCCTGCCAGGAGAGCCTGGAGTCCCGAGGCCTACACCTGCTTGCTCAGGGCTAGACCTGGGGGAGGGGGAGGGGGTGCTAAACCAACTCGGGAGAGGTAGGAGGGACATGGGAGTCTGGGCAGGAATGTTGGAGGCAGGTGCCCATCTTTCCTGAAATGGGGGGGAAGGGATGGGGGGGGAAAGACCCCAGACACTCTCCTCCTTGGTCCAGGCCACCATGAAGGCAGACTGGGGGTCCTGAGAGGGCCTCCCAGACCAGAACCATGCTTCAATTTGTTCAGAGACCACCCCCCCACCCTTGCTCCTACCAGGGAACCCCACCTTCTCGATCTGTCCTGGCCAGCCTTGGTGTAGATTGCCATTACAGTGCAGTGCGGGGCGGGGCGGGGAGGAGGAGGGAGGCTGCGGATGCCAGGCGGGGACTCGCTGGGAACGGTAAAGGCTCGGGCTGCTTGTGTTGTGTTTTTGGGTAGTGACAGATCGTGGCTGCCTCAGTTTCCCTAGGGTGATGTTTCCTGCCCTGTGGGATTGGGCAGGAGGTGACCAGATCCGTTCCTTGGTGTGCGAACCCTGCTGGTTCAGAGCCAGGTGGTGACAGTGGCCAGGGGACCCCTCCGAGGCCCCTCTGCCTCCCCCGCATGCGCCTTAGCCTCCAAGTTCTAAGGCCGCTGTCCACACCTTCCACCACACAGGAGGAGCTGGCCCCTTCTAAGGCAAATGGAGGGTCTCCCTCAGTCCTTTTTCTTTTTGGATCTTGCTGATCTGAAGCTCACAATCCTCTCAAAGGTTAGGATTACAGGTGTGCACAACCATGCCCAGCCGGCTAGTGGCTGTGGTACAGAAGAGAGGGATCCAAGCTGGCGGCCGGGCCTGTACAGTTTTTGCTGGGGTTCTTAATGCCTGCTGCCTTTCAGGATGGGGATGGCCTCTGGCTGTCCCTTTCTGGACAGGACAGGCAGCAGGTGGCCAGCCTGTGGTTGGAGCGGGAGTTTCTCTCCCTTACTGTCCCTCTGGGGGTCAGGGTGTTGTGATTTCGTTCTGAAGTTGCACTGGGCTCATTTTCCTGTTTAAAAAAAACACACCCAAAGAAACAGCCCATTGAGAACTCTCATGGCGAGTTGATGGAAGAAAAGCTGCCCTGGGAGCGGGGATTAAGGAAATACCCGCATGAAGAAACAGGATTCTTGCGAGTCCAGGGCGAATGCCGGGCCAGTTCCAAGGTGGCGTGCGGTCACTGCTTGATTCAGGCCTGTCGTTTTAGCGTGGAATAGAGATGGGAAATTACAGGCTGTCATCGCTCAGTGTCGTTTCAGGCTTCGCAGCCTGACGGCCTATTCCTCAAAGAAGCAGGGCCGTGGGACCCTTGTTTCTTGGAGTCCCGATTTCATTCTTGGCCTGCTTCTTGTGTCCTAGCACACGGCTAGGCCCGCAGAAGGCTGGGACGTCTTCCTTAGAAGGGTGATGGCCAGTTGAGAAGGGAAGCCAGGGGTCCAGGGGGCTAAAAGCTGGGAACCCTAGCAAGAGAGTTCGGGGGAGCACTCAAGGGGAGGCCAGAGGTTCAAACCCTGCCTGCTGGGAGTCTGGGCATGAGCCTCACTGGTAGACACACCCCGGGCAGAGTTGACCCCATGTCCTAAAGATGGCTAGTTAGAAACAATACTGGGATTGAATAAAAAGGTTTTGTCAGCCGGGTGCTGGTGGCGCACAGCTGTAATCCCAGCTACTCGGGAGGAGATCTGAGGGCCAGGAAAGTCCGTGGGATTCTTATTTCCAAAGTTAGAAGTGGCGCTGCGGCTCATGTGGTAGAGTGGCTAGCCTTGAGCCAAGGAAGGGCAGGGACAGAGCCCAGGCCCCGCGTTCCAGCCCCAGGGCTGGAGGAGCAAACAAAGCTTTGCGCCATGAGCCGTGCAGGAAGGGAAATCTTTGTCTATGCGGATCGTGGCCGCTGGGTGGATGCGGAGACGCTCTTCTTTGCGCTGCTTCATTCCAGCCCTCTGCGCACACGCTCTCACTGCCCCTCGCGAAGGGGACGTTCTT